>NC_041353.1:10376849-10604658 GCF_004354835.1 Perca flavescens | reverse complement strand
CAAATAGTGATAATAAAGCCATAGCATAGTATGTCAAAAAAAGCCATAGTATAGTATGTAGAAAAAAGTGGTAAAAAAGTCATAGTATAGTATGTCGAAAAAAAGCCATAGTATAGTATGTAGAATAAAGTGATAAAAAAGTCATACTATAGTATGTCAAATATTGTGATAATAAAGCCATAGTATAGTATGTTGAATAAAGTGATCAAAAAGCCATAGTATACTATGTCGAAAAAAGCCATAGTATAGTATGTGGAAAAAAGTAATAAAAACGCCATAGTATATTATGTCGAATAAAGTGATAATGAAGTCATAGTATAGTATGTAGAGAAAAGTGGTAAAAAACTCATAGTATAGTATGTCAAGAAAAGTGATAAAACAGATATAGTATAGAATGTCGAAAAAGGCCATAGTATAGTATGTCGAAAAAAGCCATAGTATAGTATGTCGAAAAAAGTGATAAAAAAGTCATAGTATAGTATGTCGAAAAAAAGCCATAGTATAGTATGTCGAATAAAGTGATAAAAAAGTCATAGTATAGTATGTCAAATATAGTGATCAAAAAGCCATAGTATAGTATGTCGAAAAAAGCCATAGTATAGCATGTTGAAAAAAGCCATAGTATAATATGTTGAATAAAGTGATAAAAACGCCATAGTATAGTATGTCGAAAAAAAGCTATATAATAGTATGTCGAATAAAGTGATAAAAACGCCATAGTATAGTATGTCGAAAAAAAGCTATAGTATAGTATGTTGAATAAAGTGATAAAAAAGCCACAGTATAGTATGTCAAAAAAAGTTATAAAAAAGCCATAGTATAGTATGTCGAATAAAGTGATCAAAAAGTCATAGTATAGTATGTCAAATATAGCGATAATAAAGCCATAGTATAGTATGTCGAAAAAAGCCATAGTATACTATGTCGAAAAAAGTGATAAAAACGCCATAGTATAGTATGTAGAATAAAGTGATAATAAAGTCATAGTATAGTATGTAGAAAAAAGTGGTAAAGAAGTCATAGTATAGTATGTCGGAAAAGGCCATAGTATAGCATGTCAAAAAAAGCCATAGTATAGTATGTCAAAAAAAGTGATAAAAACGCCATAGTGAAGTATGTCGAATAAAGTGATAAAAAATCCATAGTACAGTATGTCGAAAAAAGCCATTGTATATTATGTCGAAAAAAGTGATAAAAAATCCATAGTACAGTATGTCGAATAAAGTGATAAAAAAGCCATAGTATAGTATGTCGAAAAAAGCCATAGTATGTCGAAAAAAGTGATAAAAAATCCATAGTACAGTATGTTGAATAAAGTGATAAAAAGGCCATAGTATAGTATGTCGAAAAAAGCCATAGTATAGTATGTCGAAAAAAGTGATAAAAAATCCATAGTACAGTATGTTGAATAAAGTGATAAAAAGGCCATAGTATAGTATGTCGAAATAAGCCATAGTATAGTATGTCGAAAAAAGTGATAAAAACGGCATAGTGAAGTATGTCGAATAAAGTGATAAAAAATCCATAGTACAGTATGTCGAAAAAAGCCATTGTATATTATGTCGAAAAAAGTGATAAAAAATCCATAGTACAGTATGTCGAATAAAGTGATAAAAAAGCCATAGTATAGTATGTCGAAAAAAGCCATAGTATAGTATGTCGAAAAAAGTGATAAAAAATCCATAGTACAGTATGTTGAATAAAGTGATAAAAAGGCCATAGTATAGTATGTCGAAAAAAGCCATAGTATAGTATGTCGAAAAAAGTGATAAAAAATCCATAGTACAGTATGTTGAATAAAGTGATAAAAAAACCATAGAATAGTATGTCAAATATAGTGATAAAAAAGCCATAGTATTGTATGTCGAAAAAAAACATAGTATACTATGTCGAAAAAAGTTATAAAAAAGCCATAGTATACTATGTCGAAAAAAGCCATAGTATAGTATGTGGAAAAAAGTAATAAAAACGCCATAGTATATTATGTCGAATAAAGTGATAATGAAGTCATAGTATAGTATGTAGAGAAAAGTGGTAAAAAAGTCATAGTATAGTATGTCGAAAAAAAGCTATAGTATAGTATGTCAAGAAAAGTGATAAAACAGATATAGTATAGAATGTCGAAAAAGGCCATAGTATAGTATGTCGAAAAAAGCCATAGTATAGTATGTCAAATATAGTGATAATAAAGCCATAGTATAGTATCTCGAATAAAATGATCAAAAAGCCATAGTATAGTATGTTGAATACAGTGATAAAAAAGTCATAGTATAGTATGTCAAATATAGTGATAATAAAGCCATAGTATAGTGTGTCGAAAAAAGCCATAGCATAATATGTCGAAAAAAGTGATAAAAACGCCATAGTATAGTATGTAGAATAAAGTGATAATAAAGTCATAGTATAGTATGTAGAAAAAAGTGGTAAAAAAGTCATACTATAGTATGTCGAAAAAGGCCATAGTATAGTATGTTGAAAAAAGTCATAGTATAGTATGTCGAAAAAAGCCATAGTATAGTATGTCGAAAAAAGTGATAAAAAATCCATAGTACAGTATGTTGAATAAAGTGATAAAAAGGCCATAGTATAGTATGTCGAAAAAAGCCATAGTATAGTATGTCGAAAAAAGTGATAAAAACGGCATAGTGAAGTATGTCGAATAAAGTGATAAAAAATCCATAGAACAGTATGTCGAAAAAAGCCATTGTATATTATGTCGAAAAAAGTGATAAAAAATCCATAGTACAGTATGTCGAATAAAGTCATAAAAAAGCCATAGTATAGTATGTCGAAAAAAGCCATAGTATAGTATGTCGAAAAAAGTGATAAAAAATCCATAGTACAGTATGTTGAATAAAGTGATAAAAAGGCCATAGTATAGTATGTCGAAATAAGCCATAGTATAGTATGTCGAAAAAAGTGATAAAAACGGCATAGTGAAGTATGTCGAATAAAGTGATAAAAAATCCATAGTACAGTATGTCGAAAAAAGCCATTGTATATTATGTCGAAAAAAGTGATAAAAAATCCATAGTACAGTATGTCGAATAAAGTGATAAAAAAGCCATAGTATAGTATGTCGAAAAAAGCCATAGTATAGTATGTCAAAAAAAGTGATAAAAAATCCATAGTACAGTATGTTGAATAAAGTGATAAAAAGGCCATAGTATAGTATGTCGAAAAAAGCCATAGTATAGTATGTCGAAAAAAGTGATAAAAAATCCATAGTACAGTATGTTGAATAAAATGATAAAAAAACCATAGAATAGTATGTAAAATATAGTGATAAAAAAGCCATAGTATTGTATGTCGAAAAAAAACATAGTATACTATGTCGAAAAAAGTTATAAAAAAGCCATAGTATACTATGTCGAAAAAAGCCATAGTATAGTATGTGGAAAAAAGTAATAAAAACGCCATAGTATATTATGTCGAATAAAGTGATAATGAAGTCATAGTATAGTATGTAGAGAAAAGTGGTAAAAAAGTCATAGTATAGTATGTCGAAAAAAAGCCATAGTATAGTATGTCAAGAAAAGTGATAAAACAGATATAGTATAGAATGTCGAAAAAGGCCATAGTATAGTATGTCGAAAAAAGTGATAAAAAGCCATAGTATAGTATGTCGAATAAAGTGATAATGAAGTCATAGTATAGTATGTAGAGACAAGTGGTAAAAAAGTCATAGTATAGTATGTCGAAAAAAAGCCATAGTATAGTATGTCAAGAAAAGTGATAAAACAGATATAGTATAGAATGTCGAAAAAGGCCATAGTATAGTATGTCGAATAAAGTGATAAAAAGCCATAGTATAGTATGTCGAATAAAGTGATAATAAAGCCATAGTATAGTATGTCGAATAAAATGATCAAAAAGCCATAGTATAGTATGTCGAATACAGTGATAAAAAAGTCATAGTATAGTATGTCAAATATAGTGATAATAAAGCCATAGTATAGTGTGTCGAAAAAAATGATAAAACAGCCATAGTATAGTATGTCGAATAAAGTGATAAAAAAGTCATAGTATAGTATGTCAAATATAGTGATAATAAAGCCATAGTATAGTATGTCGAAAAAAGTGATAAAAGAGCCATAGTATAGTATGTCGAAAAAAGCCATAGTATACTATGTCGAAAAAAGTTACAAAAAAGCCATAGTATAGTATGTCGAAAAAGCAATAGTATAGTATGTGGAAAAAAGTGATAAAAACGCCATAGTATAGTATGTTGAATGAAGTGATAATAAAGTCATAGTATAGTATGTAGAAAAAAGTGATAAAACAGCCAAAGTATAGAATGTCGAAAAAGGCCATGGTATAGTATGTCGAATAAAGTGATAAAAAAGTCATAGTATAGTATGTCAAATATAGTGATAATAAAGCCATAGTATAGTATGTTGAATAAAGTGATCAAAAAGCCATAGTATAGTATGTCGAAAAAAGCCATAGTATAGTATGTTGAAAAAAGCCATAGTACAGTATGTTGAATAAAGTGATAAAAACGCCATAGTATAGTATGTCGAAAAAAGTGATAAAAAAGCCATAGTATAGTATGTCGAAAAAAGTGATAAAAAAGTCATAGTATAGTATGTCGAAAAAAGCCATAGTACAGTATGTCGAAAAAAAGTGATAAAAAGCCATAGTATAGTATGTCGAATAAAGTGATAAAAAAGTCCTAGTATAGTATGTCAAATATAGTGATAATAAAGCCATAGTCTAGTATGTCGAAAAAGTGATAAAAAAGCCATAGTATAGTATGTCAAAAAAAGCCATAGTATAGTATGTCGAATAAAGTGATAAAGCCATAGTATAGTATGTCGAAAAAAGTGATAAAACAGCCATAGTATAGTATGTCGAAAAAAGCCATAGTATAGTATGTCGAAAAAAGTGATAAAAAAGCCATAGTATAGTATGCCGAAAAAAGCCATAGTATAGTATGTCGAAAAAAGTGATAAAAAGCCATAGTATAGTATGTCGAATAAAGTGATAAAAAAGTCATAGTATAGTATGTCAAATATAGTGATAATAAAGCCATAGTATAGTATGTCGAAAAAAGTGATAAAAAAGTATGTTGAAAAACGCCATAGTATAGTATGTCAAAAAAAGTGATAAACAATCCATAGTATAGTATGTCGAATAAAGTGATAAAAAGCCATAGTATAGTATGTTGAATAAAGTGATAAAAAAGTCATAATATAGTATGTAAAATATAGTGATAATAAAGCCATAGTATAGTATGTTGAATAAAATGATCAAAAAGCCAAACTATAGTATGTCGAAAAAAGCCATTGTATAGTATGCTGAAAAAAGTGTTAAAAACTCCATAATATAGTATGTCGAAAAAAGTGATAAAAAAGTCATAGTATAGTATGTCAAATATAGTGATAAAGCCATAGTATAGTATGTCGAAAAAAGTGATAAAAAAGCCATAGTATAGTATGTCGAAAAAAGTGATAAAAAAGTCATAGTATAGTATGTTGAAAAAAATAGTAAATAAGCCATAGTATGCCAAAAAAAGTGATAACAAACTCATAGTATATGTAATAGTATGTTTTAAAGCACAGTGAACATCTATTAGTTCAAAAGTATGTTGAATGACGGCTCAGTGTGTGAGACTAGCTCCAAAAATAGACCTCAGAAAAACTGTTCACACTATCTATCTCACTACATTTGTCTCTTGATGAAAAATTTCATCCTGGACAAACACCAGCTGCTGATATAGCACAATAAAGACCAATTGTTGTAACATATAAAGCACTCCCATGACAGTCTCTTACTTAAGGTCCAAATGAAAACATGAAGTCAAATATTATAGCGAAGTAATTTGTAATTATTAGTTCAGTTAGTATATAGAAAAAAGGTATTTGGGATTGTTCATTTTCTTCTGAACTTGTGAAGAGGTGTGTCAGTGTGTGATTGACAGGCTGAGACCTGGCAAGGGAAAGGAGACTTTGCACTGGAGACTGTAGCTTAAAGCAAACAATCAGTGTATTGTTACCATCAAAACAGGCTGAAATAATTTTCCTTGTAGTCTACAAAAGGGCACTCTTAAAATTCACCTGATTCACTTAATCTATTACTCTATTTACTAAATAAAGTAAACCTTGAGGAGGACACTAGCTGTGATGATCAAGACACCGGAGCATCTGATAAGTGTGTTGAAGTATATTGCGTTCTACACCATGGATTAAAATTACCAACAAAGATACTGTAACACTGTTTGTCGACTTTGTAAAAAGCAGCTGCTGTACTCTCCAACACTAAATGTGAAGACTCACCTTCTAGCTTGCCAGCCAAGAGGCAGCGGAGGCACCAGAAACGAGTGCAGCAACGTTAACTGTACAACTTCTTCCGACTGCCTACTTTCCGTCATACTCATCCTCAGGACGAGTATGACACAGCCAGCACCTGTAAGATAGCAAGTTATACAGC
Source organism: Perca flavescens (assembly GCF_004354835.1). Lineage (NCBI taxonomy): Eukaryota > Metazoa > Chordata > Actinopteri > Perciformes > Percidae > Perca > Perca flavescens. Next base: position 10,598,226 of record NC_041353.1, on the reverse strand, counting down.
TCATTGGAATTGTTGTTCATGCTACATGGTTTACATCCGCTTTAGTTTGAACAAATTATGTTTGTTCCAACTTGACTTTTTGAAAAACGGACAGCCCTAGCAGCAGGCGTAATCCCTATCTGCCGATGACAGAATGGTAACTGCTACTGACTGCTAGTGACTGCTTTGAACGAGTGGATTTACGAAAAAAAGTACTCAAACTCCATGAACATAGAACTAATGGCTTTCTGGCTGGTTAATACAATGATTTCGAGCACAATCAGGAAACAAAAACATATAAAACATAAATGTATCCCTTTTGGATGTTGATTTTCAACACAAGGCACATTATTTACAAAAGCACAGCTCGCTGTTTTCGTCTTCAAATGAAACACTCTGAAGGAATGACCAGAGGTTGTTAATGCAAACTGCCCTGAAACAGGGTGACAGAAATAAAAAATTCAAATTTAAACAGCTTCAGCCTAGAAGACATTGTTTTCAATTAGACACGGGAGGAGTACCCTTATTGTCTATGAATGTGGTATGATATGATATGTGGTTGATAGATGAAACACAGTAGGTTTTGCAAGTAAGAACCAAAGAACCAAAGGCATACATTACTATTCATGACTGTGCTTTGCATTCTATCTGTTATAAAAAGCTCATACTAAGGTAAAATAGGTGTCATTAAATGATTAAAAATGTATAAGTGGAATATAAAGTCAGACAGGTTTAGACAAAAAAAAAAAAAGAAAAATGTTGCCAACATCCCTCCCCACTGGATGCCAGTCTTAATTCCAGGTGCCACACAGCAGTCAGGAGCCACCAAATAAAAGATGGCCCGGGTTATTAATCACCGATGTTCATGTCCAATTACCAGAGATTGGGATGAGAAATATGCTCTAAGGGCAATTAACAATCCTGTCTGTCCTGTCAGTTGACTCTTGGACTGGCTGAGACGACTTTGTCTTATAGATCCATGTCCTTCCTCTGTCTTTTTTTGTCACAAACTATCCATTATCTCCCCACCCTCCTCCCATATCTCTCCCTATTTGTCCCATTGCTTTTCCTGTCTAAACTGATGAGCAAGCTACTGGGCCTATTTACTAAAGAAGAAAGGGGAAGCAAATGAATGTGATCGTGGGAGATATGAAAAGTGGTTGTCTGTTGGAGTTGTAAGCTAAGCCTTCTGGTTTCATCTCCTCTCTGTTTGTAAAGCTGTCATAGTTGAAACAAGGCCCAGCAGACATAACACGCAGATTAAAGAGAGCTGTTGTCAGCAAATTGTTTGCTTAGAAATGTCGATTATTCGGTGCCTTCTACAGCATCGGAGGCAGCCAAATCAAAACTGTGTCAACAACAATTAAACCATGAAATGTTGCCTTGTTGTGAAGGATTTGTAAGAGAAAAGCACCCATCACCAATGTCCTTTTTTTCAATTAGGCAAATAGTGTTTTTTCTGTGATCTAGCCTTGTGTTTACGTGTGTTACCAGTGCATCAACAAGAATGCCAGCAAGAGAAAATAAAAAAAAACTATCATTTGTTGCGAACAAGAAGCCAACAGTATGAGAAAATATCTTTTTTTCATGAACTCAAGGCATGTTTCCCCTCTGAGGGGTTTGAGGAGAAAATGAAACCCATCTCAATAATTCACAAACCAGAGACGAAAGAAATAAAAAGGCTTTTACACACATTTCAGGGTTGATGCAAACGTAGGATAGATTTCAGTGACACGGTTTCTGTGTATACAGTTGTGTGTGGTATCAGTGAATGCACCACTGGTCATAGAGATCAAAATTATTGTTTAATTCTCTCTTGAACCTCTGCTTTGAGTAATTCTAAGATATTATTGCATTTTTTTTTAAAGATAAGAAGTCACCAAAGTTGTATAAAATATAATTCAAAAGGAGGATTATCTTTTAAATGTATATATCCTTTACAAGCTCTTGAAGTTGCTCATATTATGCTCATTTTCAGGTTCATAATTGTAGTTAGAGGTTGTACCAGAATAGGTTTATGTGGTTTAATTTTCAGAAAACACCATATTTTTGTTGTACTGCACAACTAGCAGCTAGGTGAGCATTATAACGTGTTACAAAGTGACGCACGTTCATCACGGAAGTAAAGGCTGGACTACAATAGAGCTGTTTGGAGCAGTTGGTGAACAGTGTTTTCTCTGGAAGATGGTAAGTCCCTTTGGGGTGGACGTTGGGCTTTTTCACTTTGTAAACCTATAACATGCACAAAAAGATATATAACACAATAGGAAGGAAAGGAAAGGGGAAAAGCCAAAAAATATAATATGAGCACTTTAAATAAAATGATATTAGAATTAACTCTTATTTTAACAGGCTGAGATTAGGGGGTCGAATACGTGGCAGACAAAGCTAATTTTATTTCATTTATAATGTCAATCTCTTCTGAATTGTTAATTTACTGTTCATGCCACTTCATTTCATGCCTTCTGCCTCAAAAGAAATCTCCTGTATTTTCTTATCTCTCCGTAACACACACTCACGTCCTGCCCTCTATCCTCTAGTGGTGCGGTCTGTGTCCAGGACCCCAGCCACTGTCACACTGGCCAGCACACATACAATCAGCTCTTCCTGGATACAATTATTTTAGAGAAGGAATCCTGTCCGAAAGGACTTCTCCTGTCTGTCTGTCGGCCTGTCTGGCACTTTGCAAAACATCATAGACACAAACATCACAGGGCGTCTTGCAGTTATGGGGAGGTAGATTTACTCCATCATTTGCATGAGGAAAGATGTGTAAAGCTGCATTTATGCTAGCAGGACAAACACTTAATCCATGATGAAAACATGGCTAAAACTATTACAAAAAGTATCAGAAGTTTCATGCACAAATAAAAACGTAACAATATTGTGTTAAAATGCAGTCTTATTCAAGTCGTTGCATGCATCTGCAGAATCATACATGCTCCTGATTGGTAAACAACGAGCTGTGTCCCAATTCCACACTAATTGTATGTATACAATTAGTGTGGAATTGGGACACAGCTCGTGTACACTACTGTATTTAATAATGTTTGCAGTAATTTTACAAGAAACCAACATATGGCACTGTTTTATAATAACAGGAAATTATTAAATTACTTGCGCCACAGGGTGCCAATCAAATTGCAACTTTAAAATGCTATTGTCAGTAAAACTCCACAGAGAGAAAGCAAAATGTTTTTCCAAAAAAAATCCATTGTTCCATTTTGTTTTGTAAGGTGTTTCTGCTGTTTCACCACCAGCCACAATAAGGCTCATCAGTTACCAGCTATGAACAGCTCCTCAATTCCCTTTGTGCTTTGCATTGTGGGAGAATAGTGCACATCAACAGCACACTCAAAAATCTAAGTTTTATTTGTATGCTGACTGTTTTGATTATACTTTAATTTGTGACTTTTATACTCAAAACCTGCTTAGAGCATAGCAGCATATTGCACTTTTGTAACATTATGTCACTGCCAGTAATGTTAGCTAATGTTACTTGGTCTTAGAATACAGTAGCATATTTAGTGATAATGACAGTTAACAGCATTTTTGTGAACATGAGTGAAGACAGTACAATATAATTTTTTTTGGTCCAATAAAATGAAATCAAAATGGGTGCCAATATTTACGCTGCAGGACAAGTGGCCAGGTCTGATTTGCTGATCATATATCACACATTGTTTTATATATGGCTTGATGCATTAGAGACAAACCTGCCTTCTGTTTTATAACAATGACCTTTCATTGTATCAATTGTTGTAGTTACACAGAAATCTGCCTGTTAGTGTGCATGGACAGATGGTGTTGTAAAATGAGTAAGCATTTGGACCTTTTACTGTTCAGTTTAAAAATGTTAATGGTAAAAAAAATATCATTTATACATTAAAAGAAAATTACTTTGGCTACACTATTCATCATAAGTTTGCTGCTGATTAAGAGTTAAACTTTGTCATTTTTCACACTTGTTAATCTGTGTAATTCAGTCAAATGTTTTTCAGTCAAGTGTTTATTAGTTTTATAAGTGACCTTTATCACAAGCTGTTATGGAATTCAATCCAATATAACCTATTGTTGGTGCAACCTCTCTTTGTTGTGGTTAGTTGATCGTTTGGCATTTGATATGGTTTAATGGATATGGTGAATCATTCATGTAATGTCTCCTGTTTACTGTAAACAGTATTATGTACTGTAGTTAAAACAAGACTTGTGTGTGTTCTTCCCACCCAAAAAAATGATCTTTAACCAATCATACAAAATGTTAACAGACTATGGGCTTAGTAAGAGGAAAAGAGAAGATGTTGTTAAGCTCTGGCGTGTGCAGAATGACTAAAGAACTGTCAGAGAAGAAGGTCAGAATTAGTATGTGCAATTGGATGAATGGACTCCGCAGCGATGATGATAGACTGAAAGTCAGTCAGCATTTAGAGAAGTGATGTAAAGCATTTGGATATATTGCATTGAAATATAAAGGGCATGGCTGGCTGACAATTAATAACATTTCTTTGAAAATGTTTGTATAATTTGCCACAAAAAAAAGTTAAGGATAAAAGCCTGAATGCATTTGTTTTTTTAATGAGCTTTTGTAGAGTACATATATAGGAGCCAGTATGTGTAATGTAGCAGTTTTTAGCTCTTGCTTCATCTACTATATTTGGAGCATATTGTGTGTTTTTTAAACCAGTGCAGTAAAACATAATGTGCCATATTGTTGACTTGCAGTACACTATGTTTTTATCAACATAAGTTTTCCACCATCAGGGATGAAATCTAGCCTGAAAAAGCTTTTTATGGGGGATGCCAGCCGCTTCATCCCTGAGTGATTTCGAGAGCATTAGACTTGCTCTGCACATCATCACATTACACCACAGACAACGATAGCACACAGCTGTACAAATCTAAGAAGATTCAAATCCACTTCCCTTGTGTATTGCAAGCATGTCACTGAGCTACCTTCAAGTGCTTCTTTGTATTTGTCTCATGTTTCCTTTCTCCGACAAGGATAAACACAATCTTTAGATTCAACTGTTGTTGAATTTAAAGTTAGTTTACCAACAGTAAACAACTGCAGAGTCCAACTGTAAAGTACTCTTTGTAAATATACATTGGTGGGTATTCGTCATCTCATATTCTGTATTCCACTATTCTAATATCTTAGATGGCAGTGGGATTCAAACCAGCATCTTGCTGTGCAGCACATATTACACATACTGTATTTGTCAGGCTTGTTGAACACCATAAAACCTCAGCTTGCCACGTATTTGTCATATTAGTCATTGACTGTAAGTGCCAACAACAAAGAACTATTTGGCATCAGCCATGTGAATCACCAAACACGCTGTTGTTTCACTGTCAATAACCAAAAATGTAGTAAAAACAATGTCTAATATGACGGTGAACCCGGGGAATATGTTGCTTTAATACTGCATCAGTGTTTGAGCCATTGTCTGGCAGCGGGTTGGTAGTACTTTTGTGGGACAATACTAAGTGCTGCAGAATAGTATAAAAAAAAAAAATACAACTATTGAAATTAGACATGATATATTACACATACAACTCATTTTGTTTTTGATTACACTAAATAATTTTTAAATCACATGGATGAAAAATAGGGTGAGGAAGTATTTGCCTTTCATCAGCCACTGACAAATATTATATGTGTATTTTACTTGATGATTTCAAAGTTAGTCTGTATCTAGAAAGCCAGACTGATTTACTGTAGTCGGGGTGCAGAACGCAGTCAAGTCCACTCTGTCCAGTGAGTCGGGGGAGTTTCCAAATGCACATTTGTGGCACACTTGGATTTGGGGTGGGATCAGAAAGCATACAGTATAGTCGGGTGTGTTAGAGGCTGTGACGATCATGGCAAATCACATTCAGTACTACCACTACTACAGTATGGGAATCCTATGCAGAGTTTTCCTCCTATTCCTTCCAGTTGAAGATCCTACTGTCACCATGTTTTCCTTGTGTAATAGCAGGGTATTTTATTTGTCATCACAATGATCCATACAAAGCAGTTAAAATGGAATTTAAAATGAAATATAGTTTTCTGCATGTTTAAATTATATTTAAAATTTAATTCAGTTAGATTTGACATTTTTTGCCTCTTTCATCATCATTTTGCGACGTAAATGTGATCTGGTAATGATCCACAAATGAACCAGGATTGTAAAAATAACACTCCTTAGTTTGTTGGAACATCACTATAACATTTAACTTCACACCATGTTGCTCATCAGAGCATCTACATGTACTGTAATGACAAATGTGGCTGTTTTAGATGGAGACACTGGGAGAGGATTTGCAGGAACACACTGTCCTGAGAGAGTTATAAGCTGAGAGAGAAGTTTTAATTAATCTACAATTTTTCATGCGACTGTGCGAACTGTTTTAATGCGTCCGTCTCCAACATGCCAGACGCTTTGCAGTAGAAACTGTAGAATAATCAGTTACAATGACTTTGATGAACACATAAGCACAGTTTTCACCCGACAGAGTTTTCTGGTTACATACAATGTGCAATTGTGCCTTGACAGTGCGCAACATCACTCTAGTTAAAGACTGCAAATGGAACAAATATCTGCTGCTTTCAGATGGCTTTAAAGAGACTCACCAAAGATAAAAAGAGAGGCTTTGACAAGAAAAACACACAATCTCACTAACATTTTCAATACCCGAACAGATCACAGTGGCATTTCACTCCCTAAAAACATCTTTGAGTGCACAGACATTGGCTTGAGATGCACGTTTACAGCCAACACCTTCATTTTTGTATTTGGCTAACTCTTAAAATAACGATAAAGCTTTTAAAATCTAAAAATGAGAGGGCCGCTAACAGCTTTGACCTTGCCCTTGATTTATGGCGGACAATTGGGTACAGAGATGTTGTAGTGATGGGACTAAGAACGTATTAGTTATCTATTTTGTATTTTGTGTATTATATAAGGACTTTATTGCATGAATATGCACATTAATTAGGAAAAATGATTTTCCTGAAATACTAATAACAGTTCTTAATGCTGAAAACAGGCAGGTTCTCATGGTTGTTGCTAATCTTGATCAATTAACTATTTTAATTAAACTAGCTTAAATAATGCAGATATGAGATTCAAATCCATGATACTCACGAGAGATGCTTGCCTTTTCAATCTCATCAGTATTAATCCAGTGAGCCATCTGTGAACCTTTCTATCCCAGCCATTATATTTAAACATCCTCACGCCCATAATGTTAATAAATTACAATGTACTGGACTTAGACCCTGGGATCTACGTCCACTATTAATATTCCCATGGGCTGGCACTGTCCACATTTGACCATAGAGCTCTACAGCTTGTCTTACGCCTTATCATTCATCATATTTAAATTAACTCACACCCACAGTAGTCTTAACTGCAACTCATGGAAGCAGATTTATTAAATGACACCCTTTTTCTTGCAGGCTACTCACGCATTATTCTTTTATAATGTGAATTTACTCTTTTGAATGCACAAAGGAGGGAGTGAAGAAGCAGGTTAAGCCTTAAAATAATCCTTAAATATACTGTGCAATAACAACTCACTTGAAGAATTAACGGTTTGTGGAAGATACCCCCCGAGAAGTTTAATTAGGTAGACATTGTCCATAATATATAGATTTACATGTAATTCCTTTTCAGTTTTCAGTTTGATCCTGCTTCTTAACATTTTCACACCCCAGAGTATTTTTTTGTAAGCTCCAATAACAACCACGGGTCCATTACACTGTAGGTCCCAGATAGTGATGAAGTTATTGTTAGTGGACACAGAAATGGGGATTTGATCCTGCAGTCTAATTTAATTAAGGCCGTTTAGCTATCTAAGACTTGCTTTGGTGTAATATATTAAAATATGTTCAATATGTGAGCAAAGGTTGGTTTTGGTGGATTTGTATCTGGAATTATCAAAACTAAATGCAAGCAGTAAAATGGTAATTTATTAAAGCAATATTTCTGTATTGCTTTTAGTAAAGCTTACAAAGAGATCACAGCTGCCCAGTGTGAAGCTGACTTCACCCCCAGAGGCCATATTCAGACCAACAACATCACCAAATCAACACTATTCCAAGGGGCTGTGTCGGTGTAAACGTTAATTTAGGCAGTTTTTCTTTTTTTGTGGATTAGACTGGAAGTCTAGTTTGAAGGCTTTTCAGATGCAAATTCACTGTTCTGTCAGAAGCACTCAAGTCAAGGAACTGGCAATTCTGAACACATGGTGATACAGTTAGATTTGCCTGAAGAGGCTATGCTCTTTGAGAAAGCTCTCAACAGGATCTTAGCAGAAAACTAAACTCTGCTTGGAGAAGGAATCCTCCATCAATAAAACCATATATTAACAATAAAACGAATGTCAACAATACAATACAATACAATACTGCGGTAGTAGAGAGAGAACAAAGAGTGTTGGCATGAGCACATCAGCTCTAAGAAGTGTCAGGTTATAAAAGCAATGCTAAATATGATTGGACGTGGTGAGTCAGCTGGTAGCCAACCAGCAGATAAATGAGCGAGTGATTGTGAAGCAATAACATAGCTGCTTATGGCAACCACCTAATGCGAGGTTACTTTTGTGCTTTGTCTGCACCAGCGCTTTTCATCATTCCAGCAGTTTATATTTGTTTAAGGCATTTTACATCTACAGAAAGTTATCACACCTGGGAATGGGTATTGTTTGAAATGTTCAATACTAGTGCAGTTACGATACCTAACCAAAAATGATACCTTTTTTGATATTTGAATTTGAGAAATGTAAACCTTTTTAATGCAATACTTTCTTTCCCATTTTTAATAAAAGAAGACGAATGTTGGATGTCTAGGGGCGCCCTTGAGGCTTTTTTGCGTCTCTCTCTTTCCCTTGTTACCTGTCATCCTGTTAAGGCATTACATTCCTTGCCTAAAATTGACATTTTTACTGAAATTAAGAGCTATCTTTTCAAACGATAAGTAAACATGATTACAAATCTGACAAGACATTTGATGCCAAGCTTTCAGTACTTTTTGATACTTGGTGCTATGGAAACATTTTGGTCGTCACTTGGCTCAATGTTACATGGCACACATTTCCTCACATTTTCTATCTGGCACAGATAGTTGGCCAACACAGTGTGTTGCCAAATCACCACAACCTGGTGAGTGACAGGGGGTAAAAAGAAAAAGCAACAACAGTGATGACGCTGTCATTGTCATTCCCTCCCTCCCTACATAATTGACATGTGACTTTAAGGACAGGGGAGTCTTCACCAAGCAATAAAGGGTTGATCCACATAGACACAATGATCCACTTGCATGTACAGTACAGTAGTCTATCACTACATGAATGTGACACTAATGCACTTGTTTGTTGGTTAGACATTATGTAATCCACTTATGTATGAGTGAGACAGGTGCTGTTAATTGTGAAATCACTGAAAGTCTTCAGTGGATGAGTGAATAACTCAATTCTGAAAAGAAATTATGAATAAGAAAGCCTTATTCGTATAAATGGCATGCCTTCGTCAAGTTTTGGTATTCTATGAGGGACACTGCACTGCAATTTAAAAAGAAGACCCCAAGATGGCTGAGTGATAATTTGCTCACAGATTAATCATGTATCCAATAGGGCAAATATTCCTCTGAGGCCCTGATAAGCAATAATAATCCTGATAATAATGATCAGACTGCACTGCTTTTCAGACTCAGTAGACATCTCTCAGACACCTTTGTTGAACTCCTTTGTGTGTTTAGAGGTGTCAAGGCATGTTATTTCCCAGTGGTGTTGCAGCAGCCCGTATCTTTGAATGTAACTCATGCTGTAGGAGGCAATTGTGTTGTTTTTCTACCCACCCCAGTATAAGGTTTCCTTTTCAGTGTTTTTCTTTGTATGTGTCCATGTTTGCACACTGTGTATAATCCAAATAAGAAAGTTACTTTTTTTGTCCTGTCTGGTGGATAACTAGACCTTAATCTATCTAAAGGATGAAGAAGAGGAATTACTTTATTAATCCCTGGGGATGAATTCAATTCCAAAAAAAATAAATAATAATAATTATTGGAATTTATTCTAATAAATGCTGTAACACTTTTAATATACACATGAAATGTAAGACCCATTGTCTATTGAAGAGAACTTATAACACATCGCTGTATCACATGGTTGGATGGATATCCTTACAGTCAAGCAGAAATAACCCTCTCATGTCATTCATTTACAAAACCCTACTGTTGAGACTTCCAAACTACCTCACATCTCTTCTCTCTCTTTTTTCTCTAATAACTACAGTACACGATCCAGTAACTAATTAACCTTAGATATCCTTCATTTAAACACTAATGTTGACGGAACCGGTTTCAGACACTATGCACCTTTTAAATGAAATGAACTGCAAACATCCCTCAAACTAAAGTCTTGCATTACCCTTGGAGATTTTAAAGCTTTATTGTGTTATCTTATCTGTTTTCTTTATAATTATAACATTTTTGTTTCTAATTCTTCTTTTATAGTTTAGTTGTGCTGTTTCTGTTGTGCGGTTTGTTTTCTTGTAAATGTTTTTTTTTGTTCTCAGGAAAAGAGATTGTAATCTCAATGAGATTATTAAATAAAGATGAAATAAAAAAGAATTGCTCAATACATTTGCAGCATTGAAATGTATCTAAAAGCAGCTCAGTGGTCAATACGCAGCACCTCTGATTAGAGCAGTTTCCATGACATCTCATAAGTAGGCGTATGTTTCTGTTGTTGTTACCTGCCATGGGACTACTGATTTGACTTAACATCTTGTATTTTTATACTGATGTTTATTAACGTGCTCTGTCCCTATCAAATTATAAAATATATATGTATATCTGCCTCAAGTATAATATAACACACTATACTTTCAGCAATTTAAATGGCTGCACCAGGACAGACATTCAGGCTTGAGAACACAAATTAACCTGTGTTTGATTAGAGAGCTGTAAGCGCTCTCTGTGTTGAATGCTAAAACACACAAAGAAGGGAGGACTAGGAGGAAGTACACATGGCTGAAGCACAAAAGAGGCTATCCCCGACACACACACACACACACACACACACACACACACACACAGTGAAAACAGCGCCTGTTCTCCTCTGCTGTCTTATCCTTTTGCACCTTGTTGGAGGAACCCCTCCACTGAAGTGACAGCACACACCAGAGGGTGTGAGCCTCGTCGCCAGAGCATGCCGCCCGCCTCTTTCCCCGAGCCTCGCAGTACTTCCGGTACACTGGCAAGCCAAGCGTGCACAATGCAAGTACAGGACGCACTCGCACATGACACGCATGCATACACATTATAAAAGCATATCGCTCAATGACACAAGGACAAGGACACGTACACCCTCTCTCACCCTCCAGCTTGCGCACACATGTTCTGTACCATATGTACATACACGCATGCCTCCTCTCAATTCAGTCCACCACATACTCAATTTCTAGTACCTTACCCTCCCCACATATGTAACTTAAAGTACGCAGCCAAGACTTGTTTCTCCACATAGCTTCGCCGAGTGCCATCCCTTCAAGGTTGCATGTGCTTGCCAATTCCGTAAGCCACCCAAGGGATACAGCATTATCAAGTGGCATGCCAGTTCCCCTTGGTGCCTGCTGTGGTTTGCAAGTTTTCTGTTGTACATCCTACTGCTCTGGGGGTGCCTGCTGCCCAGGAACACACCCAACCCCCTCCAAAAAAAGAAGAAAAAACACCCGTCTCTCTCCCACTAGAGGGTTGTGTGCAAGTTCTCGTTGTGCTGTGCCAGCTTCATGCCATGCTAATGCCCTGCAACTGTGGAGATGGTGCTTGCCGCGGCAGGTGGCAGTTGGGGACATCACAGGCCTTCCAGTGAGCCTGTTAGTTGGAATTCTGCATGTTGAAATGTAGCGTGCAGACATGCTAAGATTACATAATAGGTTCTCCACAACGGTCTGATTCACACTGTTCTTCTGTGATACTCTATGAAAAAGTGTGACTTGAACACAGCAGATTTGTAGCTTCAAAATATATATATTGTTTAATAGTTTGTTTTCTGATCTCTAAAAACTTAAAGGCTGTATATTGTTTTTCTTGCAAATGCAGTATTACTACCTCCCTAGCAAATGGCCCATTTGGCCATGTTCTAATCTCCAGACTTAGAAACAAAACACCTTTCTTTTCTGTCCCATCTGAGCTATCACTCACCATGCCTTGGCAGTAATGTGAGGACATACTCTCCATTTGTTTGAAATAAGAAGTTTCTGTTTACTGTTGAAGCCTCCAGTACTCATTAGCCAGCCACAAATTTGACAAAGAGTATATCAGATTGACTGTATTTATCTTGTCATGGTGGCTTCCTTGTAATTTCACCATGTGCTAATGCCAGTCAGGCTGTCAGAATGTATGATAGAATTCTGAGAGCTATTATCAGTGACAGACTGAGACCCAGGTACCAGACACCAACTGGGGAATGTGTATTTAATTGCTCAGTTGTCCATTTCCTTGATAATCCAAAATAAATCAGTTGGAATAAAAAAGGATCAAGAATATCTCTCCTCTCTCATTTCTCAAAGAACACAGCTGGTCACATATATTTCTTGAGTCCTGTGTGGCTACAATAATCCCCTTCTCCATCCACTTTTAATTCTTGGTCACCATAGCAACAGGCTCTGTTGTCAGGTGTGCGTTGACATGCACACCCCACCCATGGCTATCACAGATTTACATAAATAGCCATTCCACCAGCTAGTCTGTTTCCCTGGTAACACCAGGTGATTCTCCAAGGCAACCTCCGCCCACAGCGCAGGTCTGCTGCATTCTTCTGTTCCTGTTCCCGCTAAATTATATCCAACACAAACACAAACACACACTCACACACACACACACACACACACACACACACACACACACACACAGGGTTTCATTCAGAGACACAAGAGACCGCAGATAAGTGAAAGTGAAATGAAGTAAAATTTCAAACTTAATGGGTTCAATGTCAAGTTAATGACATATATCAATGTCATTGTCAAGAAATTAAATATCATAATATATGAATAATAAGGGAGGGTCTATCAATAAGTAATATATTACCAGGATAGGTGCTGTGAAACAAGCATTGATTCTTTTAAAATAACCATCGCCTCAACAACCATGTTTGTCCTTTTTCTCGTCAATCTGGAAGAGGAATGAATCCAGATCTAATTTAATATGAAAAAGATAAACTTGGTTTTGATTTGAAAGTAAAATAGGTCCAGCTCTGACGCTGTCTGTTATTGTCATGGTCAGCTACAACTTAGTATGCTGTTGTGCTGTCACTTTTTATTAAACAATTTTTTGTTAGATAGTGGAAATTAAAAGATCCATCATGATGATGTTACCAAAATCCACGGGGTATAAATGCAGCAGGCCATGCCTTCTATTCTAGCAGGGAGCATTCATAAACTGCACTATCACTCTGATCTATTGCTTGCCCTGTTGCTGCTCAGCAGATTAGATTATTGTGCTCTTCTCTAAAGAGCAACTTAACACTGGGCCTAAAGGTAAGATTATACAACACTCTCTGGTTGGAGGTTTCAAGTCTTCTCCATCTCTGACCACATCAAGCAGCTCTGATAGGTGTGGTTGGGTGTCAGGGCTAAAACGGCAGAAGTCAGGTTCGGTTCATACCACGGTTTAAGAGTCACGGATCAGTGCATAAAAAACGGGCGTATAAGAATATGTTTCAATTAATATATTTTATAACAGATAGAAGTGCAAGTTACAAAGAGACAATATGCTCTTGTTGGGGCCTAAGATCATTTTGCCCACGGGCAACTTTGGTAAACTATTTTCATTATAAAAATAAGGAACATTTCAAACACTGGCGTATTACCCCTGTATGAACAATGAACATAAACTTTCCCATCTCTATGCTATGAAATGACAAAATAAACTATAGACAAAAATATAAAAATAAATAAACAAAATACGGTTTGCTTTTTCCTCGTTCTGGTAACCGACACATCTGGGTGATGCTGTTAAATGTGTGTTAGCTCGTGGATGTGTTTCCATTCACATACCCTACAACGGTGGAGCAACACACCATCCTCATCTTGTACACAACTCTCCTTTGCTGTTTTAGCTGACCGGGGAACATACGTTTCAAACGAGCTGCAAAGTTTCATATGCGCGCTCGACATAGTGTGACTGACCTGCACGCCAATTTGCACTGCATCACTTCAATTCTCCTAATAGTGTTGGCATTTGTTTGTGAGTGTCACATTCACAGCAAACCTTAAACGGAGCATTGAACTGAAGCAACATATCAAAAAAATGAACTATGAACTAGTTCATTTTTGGAACTGTGAACTTAGTTCAAAATTTTTGAAGTATGAACTATGAACTGAACTTTGAACTAGTTCATGTAGAAACTGAACTTTCCCCAACACTGGGGAATGGATATATTGCAGACTGTCCTAATAGCTCTGTGTAGTCTAAGAACAAGAGAGATGAGCAGAGGTACGGTCTGCTCGCCCCACAGCCAACGTTCTCAGATTTCATCATGCCTTTCAATGTCTGAGCAGACAGAACATTAGGAGTGCAAACACACATTACACTTAAATTAGATCAGCGTCTCTCTCTTGTCTCCACTTCTAAGCCATGTCTACCTGGAGGGTGAATTAGGTTTAGCTTAATTCCAAAAACACACAAAAGCTATTTTGTTCTTCTTCTATTGTAACATCTTCAACAGCTTTGTCTGGGCAAGCAATTACAGAGAAGGTTTTTGAATAAAGTGCCTGTTTTGTTGTCTCCCCGCTGAACACTAAGCATTACAACCACCATTCCACATCCGGGAAAACAAGGTGTTTGTGTTATTGTAAATCATCAGAGAGACACAATTAAATCTTGGCGGTTGCTCCTTCTTTCATGCCTTCAAGTATCCTTGGATCTTTGCCTCTTTCTTTGCCGATTTCTGACATTAAAACTGTCCCCTTGCCATTTGTTACGAATATATTAGCCTTTACATGATTGATTGAATTAATTAATTATTTTTGCAGTTTTTAATCTGCTCAAAAATAATGCCTGTAGGTTGGGGCTGAATAGGGATTACCCGGCGGAGCATAGCTAATTACCAATCATTAGCATATGCAAATGAAAGCCCTTATCTTGTGTACAAAATGTTGCTTATGGTAAACACTAGCTAATCACTTTAACGAGTTCAGCTGTTTAAATGGTGGTAATTGCATATTGTTTAAACAGATAGACTTGATTCACTGCGAATCAAGGTAAGTGCAGGAAGATATTCCTCTTTTGTGTCCACTCTGTTTTACCTTGGCTGCTGCACTAACACACACGGCAAATCCCACATATTTCTAAAACAATCTGCACTTCCATTCTCAGACATCCACCTTGTTCCATAATGCAATGGCAATTTAACATGTTGGCCTCATGTCTGAATTGGCAGAATCACTTTTACGTAAGAGTCATGCTGGCTACCTAGAGTAGTAACATTTCACACAAATCTAATTTTAATGCTGTCAGATTAATGCAGCAATAGTAACAAGGTTAAATACAGACAGCAAGAAACCGAATGCCCGGTAGCAGAATTCTCTTTCTAAAAAGATTCATGAGGAGATACACTGTAAGTACTTTTGTTAGAAAGCCATCATTAATACCTTACTGCCACCTCTCTCTCTCTCTCAAGCAACGTATGCCAAATAGCATCGTGGCTCTTTCTGTAAATGTCCCGTCATGTGTGAATTAAGCCGTAACAAACATTTATTCAAACCTTGCCTGAATAACAAAAGGCCATCCCATTGACACACAGATGAAACCAGCAATGTTACGCATCCGACATCTGAAAAGGGCTTTAGAAAGTGGACGTAATGTGATGCAATAAATAGAAACGGAAGATGGTGCAGTCTCGCAGATGTGGTATAGAAATGTGAAAAGGTGAGAAATGCGGTTGTCCTCAGACTTGCTTCATTATTTCAGAGAAATGGCTCACAAAGAAAGCAGTCAAAGTTTATCAGTTGAGGATCTTGTACTGAAGGAGACCCTGTGGCAGAAGAGTCTCTGTCCTTAGAGGTTACAGCTATGTGAATGACAGTGGACAGAGAGAGACCCTGGGGCAAACTTTCCAGTCTGGAGATGGCCACAGTTTTACACAAAACAAACACGCATGCGCGCGCGCACGCACGCACGCGCGCGCGCACACACACACACACACACACACACACACTTTTTTTTTGTACATCCACAGGGTGATTTAAAGATACACTTTCTCTCTCATTGTTGTGCGCATGCTCACACAGTCGCACACTTTCTCAGGCTGTGTGTGTGTGCAGAAAACACAAAGAAAGAAAGGTAGTCAGGCAGTGAGAATAAATGCTCACATGTCTCTCTGAGTCACCCTGCGGAACTCTTACAGAGAAGATACAATCATTTCATCATGTCACAGCTAACACCCACCTTATCTCTTGCTGTATGGAACAGGGTGTGAGTCAACCCCACCAAAAAAGACCATTTTGCTCTCTAAACGCACTCATTTGATGATACCAAAAATCCATGGCGATAATTCAGCCCTCTCTGGGGGTTGAACTTTAACAGTAATTGTGAGCAAGTGGCTCATACTTTTTGTGGATTGGAGAGTAATTAGAATTTGCACATTTTGTTTCTGCTCCTGTAGAAAAACACAGATGGCAATTTGTCGAGACTAAATTCTCGCTGGCTTCCTTTTAGTTTACTGCTAAAACGACAAAAGAGGGAACACTAGTTTCACCATACACTGACAGACACAAATCATGTTGCTTTATAAGGAGAGAGAGAAATGTATATATAGTAAGTGAGCACATTTGACAATAAATATGTTTTAGTATATGTGATTATGCTAGGCAAAGAAAATCAAAATCCAGTCCTAATCAATAATTCTCTAAAGAATATGATCCAATATTATTTCAGCTTCAGCAACACCAGGAGCCTGATCCATAAAACGGTGTTGATTCAAGACTAAAGCCACTAGTTTGAGTTGAAACCATCAGCAGATTAATCAATTAGTCTTTTGACAGAAAATCGCAGACTATTAAACATAAACATCTTTCATCCACCTTCAAATTGACTCATTTAGGGTTTCCTTTTACTGATTTACCTAAAAAATTGGCTTTTAGTTAAACTGCCATAAAACTAGATGGACCTAAAAGTCTGCAGATGCCCCGAAACATAAAAATGCTTCAACAACTCAAAATAGCCACGGCCTAAAATATGCAAACCCTTGCAGGCACATTATGCTGTGTTATAAATCTCACTCATTATGAAAATGTAAAAAAGGAAATGCACATTTCCACAATAATCTATACACTTTAACACACACCAATGTTTGACCTAAATTGGACATAAACCATGGCATTTTTGTTTTTTATTTGCCATTGGCAAAGTCCTCTAAAGATGAGACACTGGATAATTAGTATGAGCAGTATTGGCTAGAAAAATGAGTCGCAGTACTGGACACACTTAGAAATAATATCTAACATGTAGTAAGAAAGTAGAATTTCATGAGGGCAGACATGAGGCCTAATTATACATCTTCCAAACTTTATGTTTTATTATGTACAAGCATGGCTTATTTTTAGGTCTTTCCGTGTGTTAAGGTTCCCATTTCTGGCAGCCAAAGTGTGAAGCACTTTACAGAATAATTACTTTCAAAAGAGGCTGAAATGGTTTCACTGTGAGTGTACATCGATGGATGGATTTGCTCCTAATCGCAAAATGGTAAAACTGGTTGGTAAATTCAGTGCTTGTTCTCTTTAATTATACATAAAAATGCTCTCTGATTTGAAACATTAAGCTTAACACCTGCTTGCTGCATTTTCCACTCAAGGTAAAGGTCAGTGCAGGTGTGTGGGCAGTTCAGTTTTCAGTGCCAGGCTCTCTGGACACCCCTCAGCCAGCAGTCGACATGGAGTAACCAGCCATATCGGATATTTCCATGTCTCCAATGTTCAGTGTTCCAGTCTGGAAATCACCTGCACCTGGGACACATCCATCTTCCGTGATGATGGGCCTCCCCATCTTCCTTCCATCTATACTTCTTTTACCTCTAAACCCTCCCCGCTCCTCTTTTTCCCCTCACTTTTCTCTCTCTCTACGTGGTCTCTGAGGGACAGAGAGTCATTAGCAGGTAATGAATGCAGGGGATTTGTGATTTCAGCGAGTGTCTTTAGGGCTAACCAAATGGGGAACTAGAGAGTGGACATTTTCCTCACTTCTACTTGTCTGCGCTCCAGGGAAGATGGGGGAATTTTGGTTATTTTGGCCCTGCTCTAAAGGAGAAACGTGGTAATTGGCTCCCCTCGGAGACTGGCTAGCAACGGAGCAAAATGTGCCCAATTTGCTGCGGCCGGTTCATTTCACATAGCCACATATACCATGTATAATAGATGTGCATCTCTCTCTTTCTGACTTCAGGGTGGATGAAGCAGCTCTGATTTTCACCCTGTAGCGAGTGAGCAGGAGGGGGAGTGAAAACCCGGCTTCATGATTGGATGACATGCTGGGTGATACATTGTTGAACTGCTTTGACCGCTGTGCTGTGAAAGTTACTATCAAGAACCTCACTGCTGAAATATACATTAGGATCTCAGCCAGTTAAATATAGATGTAGTGTACAGTATGTATGCTGAGTGAGGACATTATGGTTCACTTAGTCTGTGTGTGTGTGTGTGTGTGTGTGTGTGTGTATGACACTGAATGCTGCTATATGATTTCCCCACAGTGTCACTCTACCCTGTTGGGGAATGTCTGACATGTACTCTGCTTTGTTTACCAGGCTTGAAATGAGTCTGTCTCATCCTTTATACTTTTCAAGTATCTGTCACCTTTGAGATGCACGAGTGGGCCAGCGAGCAGGCCAATATATCTTTTATCTAGTTTCCATCTAAATTGGAACTTCTTCACACACAAGACTTTTTCATCAACTTGATGATTGGCAATGCAGCCACTACTTTCTTTTTCTTTTTTTACATAATCAAAGCTATTTTCACAGGACAGTGGGTAGTCTAACCTTCTCAACTATTCTCTCTTTACAAAGACTGTGGCAAAGATTAGAGGGAAACAGAAAAGAACAGAGCTAGACACAGGAAAGAATGTAATGATGGGATTTGTATCCTGGGCCAGAGGAGCGTGTTGTACAGAGAATGGGTGAAGATGAATAGGATATTGGACATATTTTATTATTTCAAGGCAAGATAGTGCATCAACCTTATTTTTAACATGATAACCCCCAATACCACGGTGAGTCATAGCATGCACTAGACCTCAATCATCCATTATCTTTAAAATGGATGGGAGATGGTTAGAGTCCTGTTTCAGATTACACTGCAAATTCCATGTGTGCTAGCCTAAAAATACACTAACACTGGGGGATGCCAGCTCAATGCCCAGGTGAGTTCCACAATAAAAGGTGTAGTGATGAGCACTGCTCATATCTGCAAGCGGATATAAATGGTGTTGCTAACGCTGCAAGACTGACTGTGACTTGTGCATGCAACGAGATAGCATGCCCAAGGAAATCTCATTCCCCTTATATTTTCTGGCTGGCTTGGGCCAACCTCAGATGAATGATAAATGAGCTGTTAAAGTTGAGGTCTTGTGTGCAATCCTCACCCATATCATAACTGTCAGTGTGTTCACAGGATTGCTGTGATCCAAAAGAGAAAAGAACAATATAAAACTTACAGTAGTAATTTCCACGTACAAAGGGCATCCGTACATGGCTAATATTGAAGATCCCTTCCTTTTCCTTGACAGTTATGGCGATAACAATGATTGTAATTGCATCATTCAGCACCAGCATCATCATCCACATCTTCTTTACCACGAAACAATGATATATAACTGCAGCGGGTGCTGGTGTGTTCAAAGTGTTTAGTCTTTCATAGAAACAGTAGTCATTGCCATGGTTACCCAAGCAATATGAGATATATTCCACCTTTTTGCTCGTGTCAGTATAATCACTGTCTGAAAGATGCTGAGCCATGACCCGCCATTTCAGTTCTGTGCCAGTATTAGAAGTCTCATTTAAAAATACTGTGTTTCTTCGAACAGTAATTTGGTAAGTGGCGGTCATTGCTAAGAAACCTGATTTTGGAAGATTATACATTTTTCACAGACTTGCCATTTCCCTTTTGTTTTATTAAATGCAATTAATTTTGTTTAAAAGGCACAAGACAATTGTAAAACTGGAAGAATATGTCTGCTTGGAGCTACAAGGTCTTGGCTATCTCAGATGGAAAAGAAAGGTGTACATCATCGCAATGTGCTGCCATAGAGATTCAGCCTTTGTGCTCCTAGATTCTCTTTTATTGCACAAAAATCTCAATTCCATCTCAAGGACAGTCTTCACATTCCAATTGTTCATCTGCAACAGCGGCAATGGGGAATGTGAACGTTAAATGACCCTGAACTTGATGGATTCTGTTTTTGTGAGAGTCCCTTAGGGCTAAGTTTCCATTTGATACATGTCGTTGCCATGGTAAATGGAAGCTTCGCTGGAAAGGCGGGGAGAGTCCGTTAAAGGTTAAGATGTCAGCGATTGGCTGGATGGACACTTAACAAGGAAGGGAGATATCAGCGCAGGGCCTATGATTGGGCAGAGGGGAAACGACATGCTCCTGGTTGGTTGTGGAGTGTATCTTTGGATCCCGGACACACACTCACCATGTTCTCATCTGCTCCTGCTAATTAGCTGTTTGCCTCGGAGAGCACTGTGCTGCCCGGCAACCCCATTAGCCAAGCAAGCTATCCCCGTGAATCTCTGCTTCACAAACAAACAGACACACATTCACAATCATACCCATCTCTTCATCGCAGCTCCCACCAAGCTTGTATCCATGGGAATGACAGATTGTATTTATCTAAAACCCCCAGACCCTTTGAGTGATGTGTTGATGCTGAAATTGCAGGGTGTTCTTGGTTTAAGCATGGCCAAAATGGAATATGTGAGGGGGTGGGCTCATCTCTCATCCTCCTCCTATTCTGCTCCAGCAGCATAATGAGCCATCAGCTACTGCTGACAACCTAACATCAGCTGGCCAATTAATGCCCATGCTTCTTTTTTAATCAGACGCCTGTGCAGACGCCTCAGTCCAACAATGTCTGGGCCCTGGCTATTTGGAGGCTGCTTTTTGTGAGGCTCTATAATGATTTCCTCAAGAAAAGCAGAATTCACATTCTGCCAGATGATTAGTACTCAATGGGAGCATACTGAACAGAAGCCTGGAGGTAGTGTTATATCCAGTGGAGAGCCGCAAAGCGTGCATACTATACTGCACAATAAATACAATTAGAAAGCGTTAGCAAGAAGGACTTCTCAAAGAGGGCTTCAAGAGGTTAGCAGCTTGGATGATTCAACAGAAACACAATGCCTGCATGTTTCCAAGACAGTCTGTTGTTGGTCTCTTTAAAGGGATTACAGATATAAAAACCTGTTTGGCTAAGATAGCTATTGACGCTAAAAGGTGACATGAGATCTTTTCAGAGGCAGAAAAAGATAGAAACAGATGTTCAGAAAAGGCAACAAAAAGGAGCTGGTGGAAGCTAAAGAAGGGGTGTAACAAAGAGACCCATCTTCTCATTACCAGTCAACAGAAGTGGCACGTTTCCAGGGCCAAGAGGAAAGGGGAGGGGTGATGGCAATGAAAGAGCGAGAAAGAGAGACGGATAGAAGATTGTGAGCTCTCCAAAGGGTACTGTCGGAAGATAAGGTGAGCTATTTGGTTGTGGCGGATTCTACAGAGCCGGATCACGCATCGCTACTTTTGACAACTGCTCAGTCTGCTGTCACTCAGCGGACTCCCTTATCGGGCAATTGAAACCCACCACATTTCCCAAAGATGCTCCTGTGAAACATGCATGATTTCTGATCACATTTTACATGTTCTACAGTGCTTATTAGAATAGTGATATAAGCTGGTGATGGAGCTATACGCACGGAATACATAGTTATATTCTATCCTCCCAGTGGTGTAACGCTGCTATCAACTGTACCATGCCTGGTTTATAAACCAGCATCGATTCATATGTTAATTATATCCTGGGACAGACTCAACAAGCTCTAATGTAAGTGTGACGACTCTTAAGCTAGCTGTATCTCCTTTATCTCTATTTTCTTTCCTCCATCCCCTCACAACCTGCGACCCGGCATTTGAAGTCTTGTCACGGAGCTGACACAGGTTATCCTGATGATAGCAGATGTTATTTAATGTGATCTCCAGGGGGGAGTGAAGGGGCTAAGGCTAATGGAGAGTGGAGCAAATCTGATTTCTGTTTGACAACATTGTGCTCTTTTCTAACTCCACCTGCCAGATTGCTTTGAACTGGGCACGTTGAGCCGGATACAGCTATAGAGGCTAGGGGCGAAAAACAGGGCGAGGTTGTTTGTTCTATAGCTGCAATCAACAGTTTTTTTTTCCGATTCCTGCGGAATCTGTTTCCGCCTCAGACTACACATGGGGAACTTGTTCAGTGTAACACTGCCAGCAGCCATGTTCGCACTAATTGATATAACAATTGTGGACTGTTTCTTTAAATTCTCATTTGCTTTAAAAGAACAAGCCGCTGAGTATTGGATGGGCACCTGAAACTATCATGACAATATATTTAAGTGGGTCAGCAATTACAGCAACCACACCCAGCAGCAGTCAGTAGAGCAGATGAATGCATAATCCTGAAATCATCTATTATTTGCCATTTGTCACTTGCCATAGTATTTTACCTTGTTTTGCTGTCAGGGATGAAAATGGCGGCATCCAAAATTTTAGAATCCTACAGGAAAGAACCTTAGTGTCCACTACATGCAAGATTTTATCAATCAACAAAAAATAAAATTGACATTATGGTAAACAAATAAATCATGCAAAATGTTACCTTACTGTCATGAGAAATGTTACCATCACATATGCCCTATAAAGGTCAGCGGTAACATATGCACTCTGATGAGGAGAGATGGCACATGACTCAAGTCTAAGAGTTGAAGTCATCTTGACAGGTTGGGCAAGCCAAGGACTTAGAGGGAGGACATCTCAAATCTCCCATTTAAATCTACAGCTGCAGAGACATAGTACCAAGGCTACACAACAGATCAGTCTCTGTCACTGGTGTAAAGCATACTGTCAGCTCTGGATGCTGGGCCTTGATTAGCAACTTCTTCTTCTGCCCAACTGCCAAAGCAATAGTGCACTATTTTCCTTGTAGATCTAATCTGAATAGGAGTTTAACGATAGGATGAAAATGACTTACCACTTGTTTAACTTGGCTTCTAATGGATAAGTGGACTGGTATGTTTTAAGAGTGCACTCCATGTATTATAGCTAATAATCAGGGGCAGAGAGCTGCCTCTTCTGGCAGTCTGGCTAGTGTTAATCACATCGTGCTGCACACAATATCAGGATTCTTCCTTCCCAGCCAATTGGGCACCCTGCTGAATGTACAGGGTGGCTGCATAGCTCTTGGGCTCTGGAATGCTTTACAATCAAAAATGCACAACAGACATTGAAGCAGGTGTGCAAACAGATAATGTAAACACACACATGATGGCACACAATGCATGGATGCACAAACCAAGCTGCAGACAGTGTGTGGAAGAGAAATTAATTCTGAAGCATAAAAAAAAAAATCACTTTGTGCTGTACAATGCAGCCCAAAGGTCAGATATATTTTCGAATGTGGAGGAGAACAGACTCTACAGTTTACTCATTTTGTATGCATCATGCATTCATAACATACCCCCTTATCTCCTCAGTTGACACAAGAACCCCGTAATTAAATGTGACTTCTGTCATCTTTCCAACTCAAACAAATGTAATGCCGGCACACACTCCCAGGGGTCTTTATGAAGTCTAACCTCCCTGTCAACTGACTTGAGGGTGGGCCAAAGAAGGCGAGTGGGAAAAAAGACCCATCAGATAGATGGTTTTAGATCAAACGTGGTCAGACGCAGAATGGTATTGCGATGTGCAATAATTCACAAAAATCTAGTGGCCATCATAGGGTTTTTTTCACCCTAAAGAGATGTGCTGTGGGAATTGCCCAGCGTAGCCTGTGTTCTTACCATCAAAGTAAATGACTCTCTCAATATGGGTCATTACTGCAAGCGGCTCCTGTCAATAATGAGTAAGCAGCCCTTAATCTAATTTGACAGAGGGACCACAGCTCTGGTGAAAACCCATCCTCTTCATAAAGAGCAATGGACTGATGCTGTGCACACTCTCTTTGAAAAGAGAAAAAGCAGACAGTTGGAGAAGGGTGTACACACATGCACACACACATTTCTTTAAGCAGTTATGCAGATCACTACATATATGTAGCAGCTAGTTCAGTCTTTGTCAAACAAGCAGCTTAATGTATCCTCTTTGATGCCAGTTGTGGGGGACCTCTGTTGTGATCAAAGTGCTCAGGCGCTCATGCCAAAATATATTGACTGTGACTGATTTAATTATTGATGGGTGGTTGCTTGGTTTTGCTGACTGACCCCATCCGACTGTCCTGTGTAATGCCCCAAGGATGGTAGACCCTCTGCCCCTCACCTCCTCCGCACTGCCTTTACCACCACTGGGCTCTAGTCAGACTGCCCTGTCAGCCAGTCAAGCCTGCTCGATGCTAATTCAATGTGACCACTTTCAGCCCTCCACCTCTCTTTGTCATGTCAAGGGCATATATATTCAGCACTATTAGAGTGGAACGTCTGTACTCACTCGGGTGCTCAGTGCCCATCACACTGGGTCCCCGCCCGGCCATGGTTAGGAGCCCTCTTAGGCACTAAAGGTCATTAACGATTTATTTCAATGATGGCTTTGCTAGAGAATCCCCATGCTGGTGGCAAATGTCAGAAATCACACAAAAATAAAGCTGTCAAAGTTGATTTCTGAAGCTCTTATAGGTTAGTAAAATTCTGAAAAGGTGTACATATAAAATGCATTCAAACTATTATCTGTCCTGCTTTCTTCTCATGTTTTCATTTTATGTAAAATCATTTTGCAAACTTTCACATTCAGTAGCTAGACAATTTTCTTTTGAAACCACAAGAAAAGTATAATTTCACTTGGCTTGTTTTTCAATGTCTTTCAGAAAGCTTTACTTTTGTGCAGGATTAGCATTCTGCCAAGCCATGATGCTACCAGGCATGCAGATTTAGCAAGAGAAAATGAGTGTGACTGTGACAGGTTGGTAGTGGCGAAAGGTTTCCCAAATTCATCAAAAGTTTAACAAGTATCTGTAAACAATTTGGTGTATTTTTGCATGTGATTCAACAACAATTCTGTTCAAAAAGGGAGACTCATTCTGGGAGAAACCCTCCATGCATCCATGTCCCACAAAGCATTCTGCCACATTTACATTTTTTGCTAACATATGAACCACCTTCAGGGTCACCGTTGGCAGACCACTTGTCTTTCACACCTATCTGTGATCACATATGCAAATCTGATTAAACATTGAATAATCACTCGTAATCCATACCCGTCAAGAAAGTGGGTCACAACATCTGCCGTACAGCTGCTCTTACGTCATCGTGGATTACTCTCCGTGATTCTAATATGTGGTAAGACATGATTAAAGGACAAACGGACATTTGGGAAAATATGCTTGTTGGCTTTCTTAACAAAAGTTAGATGAGAATACACCAATTTTATACTGTGCTTTGAGTACAGATGTGTCTAAAACATTCTTAGCCAATTTCAACACAAAACTGGAAGCAGCAAGAAACAACTAGCATAGCTAGTAACATCAGTGTTGTCAATGTATATTGTGTTTTAATGTAGAAAATACACAATCATAACTTTGGCTGTATTTTCACTGATTAGATTCTCAAAACAGCAAAAGGCCAGGTCTGTGTCACATATGGTCAGAATATCCTGTTATTTCTGTGTCTGTATGAGTGCGTGAGTGCAGCTACCACCAATGTCTTCTCCTCATTTGACCAAAAATGAGAGCAGGGTAGAGGGAGACAAGAATGAGACTTACATGTTATCCTTTGGAACACTG
Source organism: Perca flavescens (assembly GCF_004354835.1). Taxonomy (NCBI): domain Eukaryota; kingdom Metazoa; phylum Chordata; class Actinopteri; order Perciformes; family Percidae; genus Perca; species Perca flavescens. The sequence continues at coordinate 10,572,247 of NC_041353.1, read as the reverse complement.
CTGGGGCAGCAGGTCTCACAGCGTCATCATCAGTCTGAGTCATCTCATTTTAATATGCTACTTTGATGAGCTGGGGGTAAGGGGGTCCCCTGAGACTGACAACAACACACACACACACACACACACACACACACACACACACACACACACACACACACACACACACACACACGCCATCTCTACTAAGAGATGCCATCTTTACTAAGCCCTCTTTTATACGCAGACATGTGGTAAGCAGCCAATTCTACGTATACTGCAAATCTGCACATTAACACACTCACGCATGCCTAGTCTTGGTGCACTCATCCTTCATCCTCCTGTACACACCTTGTCTTTCCCCTCTGTCACACATTCACATTATTTGCATTAATTAAGAAACCACACTGACATATCCACGTGTGCTTTTACACATCTTTGACCAACACATGTGACCGTACGCTACCAGCTAGCATGTGAATGGGCCTGGGGCCTGTGTATGTTTGTCCATGCGTATATAACCACGTATATGCATAAATGAGAGTATGTGTGTGTGTGTGTGTGTGTGTGTGTGTGTGTGTGTGTGTGTGTGTGTGTGTGTGTGTTACAGTGTAGCACTGTAGGTGGGAGATTTGCATGTGCCAGTTATGCACTTGTGTCCTCCAGGGCAAGATGTACTGAGAAAGCAAAAGTGTTAGGGGGATGGGAAGTCACGCAAGCATTTTCTCAATAGCCAAGACCCTCTTGAGTATTCTCCCCCCATCTGTTTATCCATACAAACAGATGTCTGAGCTGGAATTGCAAGAAAAAAGCATCACACCATCATATATATTGAGAATACAATATTGGTTGGGAATCAAATGAGTTGTTGCCTGAGGGCTGTTTGGGATATGCTGGCAGTTTGAGGCGTATGAAAGAAAAACACTGTTGTGTATATATGCAATATACTTCTGTTTATTTCTTTTATTCTCAAGATGCCTGCTCTGGTTCTGCTCTTACTGAGGGAATCGAGGATACAGCAATTTTCCATTTATTTTTTCATCTTCTTTCAGCTACCGCCTCCTCTTTCCAAGAATGGAACATTAACTGGGCTTGACTTCATTTGTCAAAGCTTCTTTATGTCTCCTGCTAATGACCTTTCTGTTTAAATAAGTAAACATCTCTCTCCTCATTGGAAAATGACCTTGCTCAATGTCTGAGGCCCTGTGTCTCCATATATTAGGGTACTGAGCCTCAGACTGCGAGAGCGAGGTATGGGGTGGCATCCGGGACACCCCACCTTGCTTAGTTTAATCCAATGGGAGCTATGGTTTCAATCTCAGCGATATATTCTGTGCGGCTGTTCCAAGCGTGAACTGGCAGGGCGGGAGGCAATTACCGCCACTCAGCCAGCCATTTACCAGAGGAACTGAGGCTGCAGAATGGGCCAGCACTGCTCACTTTGGATTGAGCTCAAATGGGGTCTAAGCAGGAGCGACACTCCTCTGAGGGGACATGGAGTCCAGGTTTCAACGCATATACACACATTAACACACTGTGTTTTTATTTTACACACACACCTATACGCACTCAACCGTGTGCATATGTGTACCCCTCCATACAGAGTCTGAGCCTACATGGGAAATAAGTCTGAAAGAGAAGGTCAATTTATCAAACTTGAGCTACAGACAAAAAAGAAATCTCACAAATTTAAAACAGGCAAAAAAAGTCACACTCATGCATTCAACCACACATTTGCGCACATGAGAAAGAGATGCCTATTATACTTTGGCCCTTATCTTCAAAAAACATAATTATTCTTTATTTTTCTTTGAAATAGTCATCACGACTGGCATCTATTCGGGTTTCAGGTGTCATTGAGAATAATCTGAGCTGCCCCAAATAATAAGAGCTTCTACAAGGCAGAATCGTCAAGGTATGACTTAAAAAGAAAAAGGGGCGCTTGAGCTGCCTACGAACTGTGCTGCCATAATCACCATTAAATATAACTACTATTGCTAATGAGGTTAATTAAGGCAGTTAAGTTGGTCAATGCATTAATCTCTATGTCAAAATACATACAGTAAAACGCAAAGGGCATTAATATAAACAGTAAGCATTATGGACTATGATTATTTCACTGTTATATATTTGACTGTTCTCTCATGCAAAGAAAAGCCTCATTTTTTAAAAACATCCCACTGATTTAAACTGCAACTTATAAAGAACAAGCAAATTCCCTAAAAATCAAACTCTCTCTCCAAGTCCTGCATTTACTTGTAGGGTCAGAATATCATTGCTACACTGCTCTCTGTGGGCTGAAACTGGCCCGACATCAAACAACTTTACCAGGGCTGTTGTTTTGTATTTTACTATTGGAAAACTGTTCCCATCCTCATGTAGTAATCTGTTTTTACAGAAACAACCGCCTTATATGCCCTCCAACGCTCCATGCCACTTTTCTACATCTTTTACAATTATGTACTCTGTAAACACCAGCTGACACCAGTGTGTTTATGCACTCTTTAGGGTCTACAGCAATAGAAAGGAAATTGATTAAAGCATTTATGCTGGGCAGTTTACCGCACATACTGCTGTTACACACGAGAGAAATGGGAGCGACCAAGCAAACATTCTATTACAACTGATGCTGAAAACAAGTTGCCAGTGTAAAAGCCCGGGGCAACTTTCATAAAAATAAAGTGATACTTTATTGATCGTACAAAGAAAAGTCTCTTTCCACTTCAGCTATACAAAAGCAGCCCTGGAAGAGATTCAGTGTCTTGCTCAAGGACACATAAGCAGGAATGATTCATGCCAACATGGGTTGGACCATAAAAGCCTGCTGCACTGATGGGAGTTGTCTGAATAATTTAAACTATCGCGGACATTTGTAAGTTTGCACCAACAACGTGTAAGATGAATATCATCGCCATTTGTGTGACCTGATTTACATGATACAGTATATGATAATTCTTTGTATCAAGTCTGCCTGCTATATGTCATGTGTAACATTAGCTGCCCTATATGCAGTTTCTGTTTTACGTGTGTTATGTGCTTCTTGTAATTCTTTGAAATGCTACATTGTGTTGACCTTTTTGAATGGTTAATCTCATCTGTTATTGTGAAGTTAATGTTTAATAGGTTGCTGTAACTTGTTTAATGTGTGCTTAAATGTATTTTTTGTCTCTTTTTTGCCCTGGGACAGCAGATGAATTTGGTTAAATCCGGCCCATTTACATTATCATAAAGATGATAATTAAGATAATGTAAGTAAAGCAAAGCAAAGTCAAGTAAACTCAATGGTGGAATGTAACTAAGTACATTTACTCAAGGGCTGTACTTCATGCTTCTACTCCAATAATATCAAATAATGTATTTTTAATTTCACTACATTTATTTGACAGCTCTATTTACTAGGTACTACATATGATATGAAAGGTAAAATATGTGAATATATGTTATTCACGGTCGGACCGGCTATCAAAACAAAGAACAGAGAAGCTGTTACAACACACACAGAGGGAGTGTGACGTCATTCTCTGCTCAGGATGCCACTGCACCACTATATCTTCACAAATTTGATTGCTGCTCTATTAATGTTCTGAATGTCGAGTGGTAACCCCTAATTTTATCAATAATAATAATGTTATACAATAGAATCACACTCACATAGAATTTTACTTTTAAAACTCTAACTACATTATGCTGATAATACATATTTTTACTTGAGTAGCGTTTTCAATGCAGAAACTTTACCTATGATAAAGTACTTTTAAAGTCTGTTATTGATACTTAGTAAGGATATCAGCACCTCCTCCTTTAGTAAGAGTAGAGTAAGTGGAGAAAGAAGTAAAGTAAAGCAAAGTTGTAACTTCCAGTTTACTTATAGTGTTGGTTTAATGTGGTTTGTTGGTGCCTCTGAATGTTGCACTTCCCAATGTTTGTACTTTCTTACTGTCTCCTATCTACAGGCTTAGCCCATTCTGCAAACAAATTTACTTTTATCTCATAAATCCTTTTGCTTCTTGTCACCTGGAAGTAATTGCTATTCTTCATATATTTACCTGCATATGCTTTCATTGTCTTTATGTGCTGTCTATTTTAATCTCAAGTTTTTTCAAATATATTTTAGGATTAGTAAATTCCATTGTAATATTGTAACATTGTAATAAATTGCAGTAGTATATATGTAACTACAAGAAAGAACTCAACAACAAACCAGAGCACGTTTTCCTCCCATACCCGAATGCTACGTGGAGTAGCCGGACTCTCCTCTAGCGTGCTTTGGAGGAGGATCTGGCAGAGCGAGAATAGGGTCTGACTGACGCCGGGTTCAGTAAGGACACCAAAACTGTAGTTGCAGATTGAAAGCTCGTGCAGCTTTGCAATCATGCTGCCCACCCATGGAGATCCATGAGCAGGCTGCCTGGGCTCCGTGAGACAGCTTTCTGCCTGTGGGACTTTGTGAGCAGGCCGTCCACAAGAAGGCTGCCCCGCCACCCCTGAATCTGGCTTGAGGTTCAAACATGTAGGCCTATGGCTGAATCTAGCCAATGTTTCTAGCCATCTTGATGCCCGCTGCTTTTATACCGGTTACCTAAGGTAGATGCTAGAATGTAGTCACTGAATGAGTCTCAACCTAGCACGAGCAGTGGTTTTAGGTGGGGCAGGGCCAGATCCAGAGTTTGTCTGAGGGAGAAAGAGTAGATCTGCTTCCATCCCTGTTTCAGAGTTTTGTTTTATTTTTATATGGGAAAACCATGTTAAACAAAATATTAATCATAACAGAATATTTTTACATACTTTGAAACATGTCTGGAGAGGGACTTAAACATTATTTTTTTTTGAAGCACATGTGAATTAATCTTTTATGTAACTACAGAGGCTTAAACTGTTGTCCATCTACTTTGTGCCACACTGAGGGTGAGTGATTAAATATTCAGGGAACAACACAGATCCATCAGAAATGTCAAGAGGACCTAATATTGTCAGCCTGAACACAAATCCTCTCATTGTGTTTTGACAGGGGCCTTGACCTGTCCACAAAGCTGCATGAGGAAACATCTCTTTTGTAATTGCACAGCAGAATGCTGTTGTTCTCCTCCTCAAATTTTTTATGGAGCGTCTACCCCAGCTCATGCGAATGCAAATGTAAAATTTCAAGCCAAAAGGAATACTTGGAATTGATGGTGGTGGTAAATATTAATGAAAAAGGACAAGTTTGTGAACGGGCAACACAGATTTTGATAATGAACAACTAAACATGTTACACACTGGACCTTTAAGGAATCCTTAATCTCTTCAGCCCTTTGATTATCCTCCAAATCTCCAAAGCTCCTGCGTTGCCAACTCCTAACTTGAGTAATTAGTCCAGTTTTGGTGCTAAAACTTCTTCAGATCTGGCACTTTTGAAGATGCTTGCTGGAGAAATATTCAGACTCTACAATACTAAAAGGATCATGTGCAGTAAAGAAATACATGAAAAGCTTTATACACACTTTGGATGGCGTCAAAGACATATACCCTATCAGCAAACACACCTTTACTAGGCTTAGACAAGACACTGAATAAAAATGATGTTTTGCATTTTGTGATAGATGTCTGTTTTATGCTTTATTTGAAAGTGATCATACAGATTAAAATCAAAATCATTATATTAGTTTTTCCATTTGCAGTGATTTCATTATAATCCTTGAGGATAGAGTAAACCCTTCCCTTCTGTTATATTTCTTACTTTTGATGAGGTGTCTCTCTCTCTCTCTCTCACAATTAATTGGTAAACATGCTCACTCACAGTACAGTACAGGTCTATTAGTGGTGCGGGGTGAGGTAGGGGTTAATTAAAGGTCCCATAACATGCTGCTTTTTGGATGCTTTTATATAGGCCTTAGTTGTCCCTTAATACTGTATCTGAAGTCTCTTTCCTGAAATTCAGCCTTGGTGCAGAATTACAGCCACTAGAGCCAGTCCCACAATGAGCTTTCCTTAGGATGTGCCATTTCTGTGTCTGTAGCTTTAAATGCTATCAAGGAGGAGAGAAAGGGGGGGGCAAGGTGGAGGATGGGGGTGTGGCCTTGACCAATTGCCACTTTGGAAGCCATGATGTCTCTCTTTTTCTCATGGGTGGGCCAAATTATCTGGGCGGGCAAAGCAGAGAAAGGGGAGGTAACCTTGCTCCTTATGACCTCATAAGATTCCAGATCGGCCCATCTGAGCTTTCATTTTCTCAAAGGCAGAGCAAGATACCCAGAGCTTGGTTTACACCTTTTGCCATTTCTAGCCACTGGGGGACCATAGGCAGGCTGGGGGAACTCACATTAATGTTAAAAACCTCATAAAGTGAAATTTTCATGCCATGGGACCTTTAAGATGTATAACTAAGAGATTGCAATCAGTAAATGGACTGTTTTTATATAGTGCTTTTCTAGTCTTAACAACTACTCAAAGCGCTTTTACATAGTACAGGAACCATTCACCATTCACACACTGTGGCCGAGGCTGCTGTACAAGTTGCCACCTGCTCATCAGATAAACATTCACACACATTTACACTCCGATGGTGCAGGGGAGGGATCGAATCACCAACCTTCCGATTGACAGGGGACCGCTCTACCACTGAGCCACAGCCGCCAGGTCATTTAACTGTTGGTTGGAGCGTGCAGCACAGCATTTGCTTGGATTATGAATGAACATGCTAAAATCTGCCTAATTAGCAAAGCTGATCTCCTGCTTTTCTTCCTTTCATTAGATGCTTTGGGGACTGATGAGTATGGAAGGAGTAGTGTGGTACCCCTGGAGCTCCTCACACAGATAAGATTTCAGGATAAACGGTGGAACGGCATGGGGCTTCTCTCACCAGAGGGCACATGAATCAAACGCACCACTGTCATTTGTCCTTCACGTCGGGCAGATGGAATTGCGTCTGTTGCTGCCTTTTTGATGGCCGCTGAATGATTGTATGCAAGAATGATGGGAACACAGAGGAAGCTGCAGGGGTGGCGGGACTACAAAGTCACTGCTGTTATTTCATCTGTGCAACAAAGATCTCTCTTTGAAAACTCAAAACTAGTCTGTTATTTCTGGGTAATTAAAATTGTACCGACATATCACATTTACTGATTTTCTGATATTCAGAAAAAACTATTAATCGAAAAACTAATTACCAGATTATTCATCATAAAAAATATTGTTAGCTGCAGCCCCAATACATAGTACTAGTCTGAAACTATTCTATTCTAATTTATTCCCAGTTTCAATGGGACTGTACATACAGTATATCATGTCATTGCCATTATGCAGTTGCTTTCTCTGCATATGGTCCTTCTGGAGTGCATCTTCAGTGTAATTACATTTTGTATTGTTTTACCCAGAAAATCACATGGCATGCTCTTGCAATCCACTTAGATTTTACCTGGATGTGATATACTCTTCCTCCAAGTTGTTTTAATGTGAAATGGACCTATTAGCGCCCGTCCCCAAGAGCAATCACTGTTAATGATATTCAAGTGTGATTTAATGTCCCAGGTGTGGTCATGGTGTCTTGCTTTTTTTTGCCTGAGCTTGTCTGCTGGGCAAACCAATCTATCAACTTCATACTGTCAAGTCCCAGCGGCAAAGCTCCCTGGTCCTCCAAGGTCTTCTTAGACATGACTAACTGACCACATCCCCATTCTTTCCATCTCACTTACATGGAGAGAAGCAGTGAGTGGTGAGAGGGGACATGGCTGCTGACTAATATCTCCATAAAAAGATAAAAACATGCTGTTTGAAGGAGTGGAACTAGACTCGTTAGACCTTTTTTTTCTCCTCCAGCAGCCATTTGCCCATACTAGGTAGGATCTATTTTAAGTGTGTGACCTTTACCAGCTACCTCATCTCTAGTGGAGCGACTGGAATCAAGGGTTATTGAGCAAAATAGCAGCTTCTTGTGCACTTGTTGAATTGTGCATGTACCACACACACACACACACACACACACACACACACACACTTATAATGTACTGTAAATGAACTGATGTTAGAGAAGGATTATTGGCATAAAAGCAAATCCTTTGCAGAAAAATGATAGTCTTGAACAGTAGCCACTTTTTAGCCTCTGTGATACTATTTTCATTAACAAGCAATTTTGAAAAGCCTTAAATGGCTGACGCAGCTCAGCTAATTGTTGGCTCTTGATTCCCAGGGGCTGCTCATGGACTATGAAAGAAAGAAAAAAATGAGTAAGCCCTGCCTGGCACTGTTACCCTGACAACAAGCTTAAAGATATATAATCACACTCCACTAACCCCCACAAGAAACCATCAACACACACACACACACACACACATACATATTATCTTACTGTATAGACAAAAATACAGCTCCAAAAGCTCCTTGACTGAAGCTGTATAAGCACATCATGCTGGGCTGAGACGCACAGCTGTTGACTAGTGAGCATGCCAAAAGTGCCCCACCGCCTCAATCCTTGGACCGAAATCAAATCCCCAATTTGTTTATGTTATTATGTTAATAAAGGGTAGCATTTCCATATGAATATCAATATTTCAGTAGCAAGCCAGGCGTTACTGTGAACACAGTGGATTGCTGGCAAGAAGCACAGTGTAATATGAATGGGGTTCCATTTGAAGTATTATTTCACTCATCTGACTTTCTCTTCCTCACATGTTCTGAAAAGGAGGTATTTTTAGAGCCCAGGTGCTTATCCTCTTTGTGGTGCTGGAGGCTAATGTTAAATGAACACATCAATCTTAGGCGTTTGAGAGTGAGAGGGGAGCAGCGGTGGCAGAGTCACAGTGGTGGTAGTTTCCCTGCCAACTGTGTGATTCTAAAGCTTTCTGTTTTCTGTTGCTATAGTTTGCTACGACCACAGGGCATTATTGCCCTCTCGCTGTGATTCATTCAAGCCACTTGAGAGTGATGGCAACTTTGACTAAAATCTGGGAGCATAAATAACACTGTGTTCAAAACACAATATAATATCAGTAATAAACAGCTAATGGTATTAGAGTTATTCCATAGACAATTCTGAGCTTCTTTTCTCACATGAATGATAGATCATCAAGGCATTTAGCAAAATCATAAATGACATTGCATTTAAACATATAAGTGTATGTGTGTGTGTGTGTGTGTGTGTGTGTGTGTGTGTGTGTGTGTGTGTGTGTGTGTGTGTGTATGCTAAGTGCCAAACAATGTACTGATCTTAATGCAACCAGTTCATCAATCATACCACAGTGTGATAAGTCATCACTCTTTCAGCAATCTAAATCACCGTGGGTCAGTAATCATTAATGGCAGTCTAATACATCAAGGACATATACACTATTTAGACAGTGTGTATGAGATTTTTGAGTTATGTGCTGTTGTTAAATCCTGATGGGGAGATGGGAAGGCCAATCGTTCATTTACTTGCTGGTGTAGATTATTCAGTTAGTCTGTGTGCGCACATGATTAAAAGGTCTCATAAGAACCCCTTAGACTAAACTTCAGTGCACCTATGCAATCATTCCTTATTAATTTTGCTGTAATTCTTGTGATCATTTTCGAAGAATTACAGGACTAGTTGCAGATAAAGCCAATTTAATTGTCCTGTATTTAGCATTGATGCTGTATCCATCCTTATTAACACTTAATAAGTGTATTTTAATTTCCTAATTACCAGACTAATCATTGTAGCTTCTAATAGATGTCAATCAACCATTAATTTCCAAAATAATTCCAATAAATGGGTCTCCAATAATATTAACAATTGCAGGTGGTTTGGGACTAGAAGGGTCAAAAGTTAACTGACCTAAGTCATATATTTTAAGATAAAGTTTAAATATAAAGTATAAAGTTTGATAGAAAGTATTTAAATGTGGAAGAATTCCTCCCCCCCAAACATACTGTAGTCAAACTGGGTAATTCTACATATTGCCTCCATCTGATCTTCAATGATTTTTGAAGAAATATATGGTCAAAAGCTTCCTGCTCAGTGAGTCCTGATTTCATCAGGTAAATAAGTTGGTAAAGTTTGAATGACATTCAAGAAAAAGTGCGGTGGGACAATCAGATAAACAGGATTATGCTTCTAAGTAAATACAATGAGTTTCTGCAGTAAAATGCAGCTATGCCAAGTTTACTCCATTATCATTATCAGTGGAAATATTGCTATTTTATGCAGTCTAGGAAACAAGTGATCCCAGCTGTCATCAGTAGGCATACACATTTAACAACTGGCAGCACATGAAAACAGATCAATACACCAGCCACAGACCTGGATGATGGTAGATGGTGTGAAATTGTAACCTCTGGCCAAGTTGTCAGCTGTGCATCGATAGTTTGAAATAATGCATTTTTGAGCTTCTCAACTCAATTCCTCTAATGTGGTTTGCTGGGACAACAAATGCCATCATCTCAATGGTCATTGTGTTCATCTGCAGGATTCTGATTGATTAGCCAGTCTACTGAAAGTTGACTAGGAATTGTTATACAACGGAAGCTCTCTGTCATGGTCTTTTGTAGGACATTGATCGATTTATAAGTGGGACAGCATTCTGATGCGTCCAACTGACTATTGATTCACCACTGTCCATATCTGATTATGTTGTTGAAGATGTCGCAGTGCGACTGCAGTGGTGCAGAAGAAGACGAGGTAATGTCTTTCTTCAGAAAGAATTGATGGTTATGTAGAGTATTTCTTTATCTCTTTTTGGATCTGTGGAGTGCTTTTTTACAGGTGCAGCACCCATAATGTTAAATTAGCTTCTCCTCATTGATTGAAAATGTCAATAATGTGCACATTTTCAGTGCACAGATGACATTAAGTGACTATAAGTGCTGTTTGAGTGCAAAGCCTATGTGAACTACAATTATGTTCATCTTTGCAGAAGTAGATTATGAATGCAATAGAAGAATTATAACATACACAATGTGCCCTTGGAACACAATTTGCCAAGCAATACCAACACTGACATATTATGAAAGGAGAATAACACCAAGCCTATTTCGAAGTTTGCTGGCTCCTGACAGGACAACTAATTTACTGAACTGAAAGACTGTGAATGTTCAAGTGTCTCCTAATGATTACATAAGGCAGAATGAGCATAAATCATGTTTGGAAATCAATAAATACAGCAATGCTACAGTGCGTTCTACAACACCATATCATCTTGGTCACAGCCAATGAAGGCACCCTGGGCTTCCGCTACACTCTTTACAGAAAAACACTTCAATCATCCACGCCGCGATGGGATAAAGACCCAACAGTGGGCCTTACACTCCACAAATACGGACTATTCTCCTTGCAGAAAATTGTCAATAATGAAACTAGAGGATGCATAGGTGCCTCTGCAATCAATAATTCTTAGCAGTACCATATAGCATTTGTGTTGGGTTAAGTGCGCCAAAAACACTTCGTAGCCATAATAAATGAGCGATAATGGGGTATATTTTGCTTGCCTGTTTGGATGTGCACTCTCTTGTCATAATAGGTCTCTTTGAAATTCCATTTACTCCACTCCAGATTGACAAATAAAGCCCTAATTGAGGAAAATCTCAATTTCAAAGCAAACTAATTGAGTCTGGTGGTGGCTGAAAGGGTGGGTTTGTTTATTGGCTTATTATTTCTTTTGTCAATCGACACATTGTGTGTTCTTTAAGTTAATCCAACCGCTACTTAATTTGTAAAAAACAATTAACAAAAGGAGTATTAAGGGCAAACTCACCGGGAGTAGAACCTTGGACTAGAGCCACGATTTTCACAATCATGCTCTGGCAGAAAGAGAAAAGAAAAATAATGCATTACGAGTTTGTGCTTTAAGTTCACATAAATTGGGCTGATGTGAATTTAATGAAAGGATAAAAGTCCCCCCTCCCTCTGCTATTTCAAGGCTTAAAACGAGACCATATGCCCAGTGAATCCATGCCCATGGTCACCTTGAAAGTATTAGGATTAAATATGATTGACCGTGCAGTCTTAGCAAAGGATTAACGTGATGTTGCCCGTATGCTGCCTGAAAACGAGGGAAGTCAACATTATGCTTATAGGTATGAAACAGATGTGAAATAGGCAGTACTGGGGGAAAGTGCTCAGGAACTTTAAGGCCAGACAGGTTGGAAATGTGGCTGTAATGATCGAACGTAGATGTGCGGGTCACCAGAGGATGAGGATCCCATTATCTTGAAAAAGTCTGAGGTGAATGTGATGAGCTGCGAGACTGAAAATTGCCACCCCCCCCCCAACACTCCTGCCCTCTCTGTGTCTCTCCATTCATCCTCCACATTCAGGGTCAAGCATGGCTTTATAAATGTTATCTGATTTCTGAGAGCTTTCCAATGCCTAGATTCGGCGGTGAAATTAATCTCTGACTAAAATATTGACGGTACACAGAACCTATCAAGTGAGGCAAAGCAATCAGGCAATAAGGGAGGAGGTGTTGGAGGGAAAAAAAGAAAGAAGCATTGCAGATAAGCACAATCAATCGGACAGCGTCACCCCGGGTTTAGGTGCGTTGGATGGGAGTTGAATTTGATCAACTACAGTACAGGTGAAACACTGAAATAGAATGTAATTAATCTAAGATTGTTTGACCTTAAAGTCTGACCTTTCATTAGGGTAATCCCAGAAATCGCAAAGGTTTTAAGTTATTACAAGGCATGATGATAAAACTGTTTTTAAATCAGCTTCCAATTCCCTTGATTGAAATGCCATTAAGACTTAACTTTAAGAAATTAACACTTCAATGAAGGATTTATCACTTTCAGTTCATGCACAGGAGCATGACTGCCAATACTGGCTTATATTTTATAATGCAACATAACCTTATGGCTATGGTCTCTGCGTTTAAGGCATCACAAACTGCTCCTCGTATGTTACGCTTCAGCAGCAGTTAAAATTCCATTGGACAAGCCTTAATCCTTGACAATGGCAGGCATACTTTATATTATACAGTATACAATGGTGACCTTCCACATTCACCTTCCAGGGTTTAGAGAAATAATACACGCAAGTGTTAATCTTCTCTGCTGTGCTTCAATCCTCTGTAGAACCCTGGGGGAATGTCACAAAGGCACTGTCGAAATGCCTCCTGCGTATACATCCTGGCAACTATGGGAACAGGAAAATAATATAATAAAACATTCATCATTCATTTTGCAATGCTAAGGTTGAAGGAAACAGGAAAGAGAGTGTGAGAGAGGAAAGGAGCGCGAGAAAATCAGGTGCACATGTATGACAGAGACTGACAGGCCCTTTTCATGTGGAAAAATAGCACTAATTCATTTCCCGCACAGTAAGTCCTCTTGTTTGCAATATTCATGTCACCTAGCACAATGAAAGGAGGACAACCCCTGTTACTGGTGTAGTGCTAAGAATAGATGTAACCCCCTTTTGTTTTTGTTTTTGGGGGAATAAATAAAGAAAAAGCGGAGGAAAAACTCCACAAACTGACCCAGATAACAACAACAGAAAGCAGAAGTCTAGAGGGGCAAACAACACAGTCCACAGAGAGAGAGAGAGAGAGAGAGAGAGAGAGAGAGAGAGAGAGAGAGAGAGAGAGAGAGAGCTGTAAAGACAGAGGAAAAAAGGCTCTAAAATTGTTCTCCTGACAAAAAGTTAGTTGAGAAGTAAGAGGGAAAAAAGGGGATGAATATTTTAAGAAGCAAGACAAGCTCTCTCAAGGAGGAGAGAGACAAGTAAGAGTAAGAATAAAAACAAGCAGCTCTAGTTACGGTTCAAATTGTTGACTTGCAAAAAGGGGACTTTTTCAGAGTACATGAGCAGGCAGCATGTGCTGAAGCCTGCCTCTGTGTACATTTCATTACATCAGCTTATTGGGGCAATCATCTGAAGAAGAGAAAAACACAAATATAGCAACCCAGGGCCGGTTTATCGACATTGTTAAAACATCTGCAGTTGTTGCAGTTTTATTTCCAGAACACTTTCTTGGTTGCGCTGAGGTAAGTGCTAGAGTAAGCTGCTCGAGTAAGCTGTGTAACAGTACCCTATTCAATGCAACCCGAAGCAATGCAATGGTTTAACATTAACAATAGGCCCACCTAAGACTTTGCAGAAAGCGAAAATTCTCAGATTATTTTTTGATACTTTGAAAAGTGCCTGTCACTGAGCTAAGGGTTAGCCAATGGGCCTTTGAGAACATCTACCCTGATGCACACCAAGTCAATATGCTAATTCTACCCCACCAATCACATTCATATGGCAACTTTGCATAATTTCCTAACTCTAAGACTAAATGCTATGCCAGACTAAAAATGCTAATGTGTGTTGCAATATGTCATTTGTCCTTGTGCCTAGCTGGCCTGCAGCTCCACTGAGCATAGCCTACGGTGTCCAGGCTGTCAACTCCACTCCACTCTCCTTCCCCCTCCGTCCTGGCGAGAGGGGACTCTGACCCCACCATGATGACACTGTTCTAGAAGAGATTAAAGACCCTGATACTCCGCCGCGCCAGCATTATGCACACACTGCCCTTTAACTAAGATACATGGGCTGGCTGCCAGCTCTGTCCGGCCCCGTCAGATCTGCCTACTCACGTTTGTGCAGGAGAAAAAACAAATAGCACAAGAAAGCAAAGAAAGCAAATGGCACATACATAGGAGATATGGTGATGTATAAACATCATACACACAAATGGCACTATAAAAAAAGACAATAATAAACGAGGTGTAATAAACGTACACAAAATCAATGAGCAGTAGCGTCCAACTCATGTGGCTTTTGGGAGGCTGAAATCAATACCAACCGTTTTAGACTGAAGATTCCAATAGTTTCTACCGCCATGATATTAAAGGGATAGAACATAACAAGTATGCATTATTTCGCACCAAGGGAAATATGAGCAGCAAAGCAATATAGAGTATGACGCTAACCATGTGTAAAATGAAAATGAATCGGATCAGGAAAACTGCTGATGCTCTGCTCTCTAAGGGTTGAAACTTTTAAGCATGTATGCTTCTGGCCACACCCCGATTTAGTGATGTCACAGCAAGTGTTTTCCTTCATATATGTATTTCAAAAGGTAAAAGAAGCGCTATGACATCACTCAGTGGGGTGCGGCCAGAAATGCCACTTGCTTGAAAGCTCAAACTCACAGAAAGCAGTGTAGCAGCAGTAGTTTACCCTTTGTGATTGTGAATGTTTAATAACCCTTTTAAGAGAAGCATCCAATGTTTTTTTTTTACAAGTTCCAAGGCTGGTATTAAAAACAAAAATCAAGAAAATTACCTTCTCTAAAGTCTTTCACAGAAACATGCGATGCTAGACCTCCTTCCAAAACCTGTATTTCTTTTTAGATGTTTGTGATAAGCATGGAAGACATTTCCCTACTCTGTAAAACGTGCTTGTGGTCAGGACAATAAAATTAGTTCTGTTAACTTAAAAATGGAAAAAAAGACTGACCAAGTGGGGAGCTAATGTAAAGGACATTGCATTTTACTTATATTTTTATACTAAAAGGCACTACATATCAGTTAAAAAAAAAAATTAAGGGTGTCATGGAGAATAAATGGTTTCAACTCACTTCCCTAATAGGGTTATATATTACTTTGATCATATTAAAAGTAGCTTAATGTGGACAATTCCCCAGCCCCCTCACATTTTCATCTCAAATCCATCTGCATTCCATCGAGTATGAAACTCTGAGTCCTGAATGTCATGTTCTGGGTTCTGGACATAATTTCCGCTCATCTGTCAAATTAAATCCACTGCTCCTTACATCTTTATTTAATTTCTAAATTAAAAAGACTTAAATTGAATTTCTCACTTTGACTTTGGGGAGTCACTTATGCCGCTGGGTGAAAAGAAACCCCTGTCCCAACATTCCCCTTGCCTTCCTCTCCCTCTCCTGACCCTTCTAACCCAACATCTCTTCTCAGTGCTTCTGCAATATTGTCTTGTTAGAGGGATTTCATTACACAATTATGAACATTGAGCCTCTGTGCTTCCAAAATGTATTACCTCCTGACTAAAAATGTATCGTTCATTTCTAAGGCCCGTCTTGACACCTGCGGGGATATCAGGTATAAAATAGTTAAAGTCTTATAAATGACATATTGAGGACAAGCAAGCAAGTATGTTAAACAAAATTATTTAGCCTCGGAGGCAAGAACGAGGGCATATAAAGTCCATTTAATTCATTCAGTTTGAGATTTGCCCTAAACAATCACCGAGTGAGTGACACATTCTGCCAGGGTCATTTTCATTTAATGTGGAAGCGGCAGTTATTCAAGTTTTTCATTACAATAAAGAAAATGTTGATTTAAACGTTTTTATTATGTGAGCCGAATAACAACAACCCATGCAGCTGCACAGATCTTATCAAAGCGTTGTAACTTGTAACTAGGTTGCTGGCTATCTATGTACGAAGATGAAGTCCCCATTCATGATTCCACGTACAAAGCGCCGAATGATTGACTGCATCTCCAAAAACAGAAGCAAACGGCTACAACACTTCAATTGACTTTGAAGTGACTGGCCCAATGTAGTGTAGGTTCAGCAGTTGGGCATCAATTCAGAAGTCTGAAATCAGGCTACGGTTTCATGGGCATTTATAGAGAAAACAAAAGTAAAACTTTAAAAGAAAAAAAATAGTTTTATCTTAGAAAGGAAAAAACATTCACTCAGAAAACAGTTTAGCTTGTAGTTAAGTTTAAGATTGATTTCTTACTCTGTTAGAAGGAGCAATTAGCAATAAATGACCTTATACTGCATGCTGTCTGTCATCATCATGTTTTTCGGTGAGTTCGTAGTTCTGTGTGAGCCTGTGCCTAAAACAACTACCACCATCATAAAAATAAAGCTTGCTTACAAACGTGAAATACATAACATGATTGTTTTTGCCCAATTTAGTCCATTAATCCTGGAAGGAATGTGGGAGAATGCAACTGAACTGCTCTACTCTTGGCACTTTTCTCTGTGCGTCATTGCACAAGCAAAGGAGCTGAGCGAGATAGAGGGAAGAGGGAACGAGAGCGTGTGTGTTTATGAGTGTGTATATTTTTATCCAAAGAGACTCCGCCCTGAAGGCAACAGCTCAAAGCTGCTGCTGTCACATATAAACAATGAGACCTGATTTGATGAACAGACAATGACATAGAGCTTGTGAAATTGTATGCAAAATACCAGAGACTATTTTTATTACTTTTTCAGGACTGAGGGACAAAATGGGAAGTGACACATAAGAAGACAGAAATAAAGACCACGCTCCAATAATGGAAACTGAAAGCTTGGGTGTAGTATGATTCATAATTATATAACTGCCACCAAATCACTGTGTTCGGTACATACACATGTGCACACCAGTAACTCGTGCCTGCTGTGGTATTCTGTTGCAAATGTCCTTGGCCCTTCCTGCAAGGCAGCTGTCTCAAGAGGTGGCAGTGATCAAGAATGGAACAACACGCAAACTGATCCCACCGTCTTGGCATGCTGCTAATTAAATATCAGCTCTTGGCACAAAATGATGTAAATGCTGCTTCCCTGCCTGTGCTTATGTCCATTTTAATCAGCCCCAACCCTGCAACAACACTGATCAGTGGAGAAGGCGGTGCCAGGTCCTGTTGCTAGCGACTATTCTAAAAGATATTGTTAACCGCTTCTCTAAAGCAGATCCAGATCAGAGACACTCCACCACTCTGGGGCCCTCTGCTCTCCTGGCTGATAATGGCCCTTACAGCATAAGAGAAGAGTAAGAGAGGGTGTGGAAAACACAGATGCATTAAGTCAGGATGTGAGATACACGGGTGGCAGTGCAGGATGTGGAGTAAAGAACAGGGACGGGCTCATAAATAGCAAGGGCTCATAATTCTGAAGATGTCAGAGGCCAAATGGATATTTTCTATTGGCAGCGATAAGGCATGTGGGCAGTACTCGGATAGGGGCTTATTAAATTTCCCATAAAGCCTATCATCGTGTGGCAGAGCACAAGGCTTTCTGTTAACATGCCAGTTTATGGATGCGTGGCAATTGTTCTGGTACAGGCTCACTCACTATGGAAAGCCTGGGTTCTTTGTGTTACTGCGGTCTTATTAATAATGCCCCATCAAACATATTGCACTATGATTGCACACTTATTAACATTCAACCTGAAGTCAACCAAGCAATTAGAGTTAGCTTTTTTTTTAGTGGAGATTCTGAATCTAAAAACAACCCTTGACATTACTGGCTCAGGTTTTCATTCATTCATTTTTTTTTATTAGACCAGGAGCAGCCAACTAAGTGTGGCTGTGCATAAACACAAGAAGGCATTTTAGCCAATTTGTACTGTGATTGGTGCTGAGGAGCCCCCTGTCACTGGCATGGAGGGATTTATCAATCACAGCGTCCCTGGCTGCAGCTTTTGCTCACTTAGACTGCCTAAGCCTGTGAGATGTGATAGAGAAAACAAGGGGGAGTAAATGGGGATGTAAGAGGGATGTAAATATCTGGAAAATATCTGGAGACAGGAGGAAGAAGGATGATGAAAGTAGGTGTGGGGAAAGAGCTGCAAGCGAGGAAGAAGGATTGCAGAGGAAAGAAACTGTTGTGAGAGAAGAATGAAATGGTGTAAAGAACAGAAGACAGAAATAGCCGGAGAGAAAAGTCATTAAAAGAAGCAATTTATGAACGCCTTTAATACAAAACAGTGCTCCCGATGCTGTCATTTCGAGACATAAGCCAATTAAGGTGGGGTAGATGTAGTCAACATGCAATAATGCATGCATGATCCTACTACATATGTAAAACATCACACTACTAATGCTGAGTGTTACTGTCAATGTCAACTACAATTGAGATCAAATTAATTTTCCCTACGTCTGTCTCTTTCCCTTCTGTCTGCCTCACCTCAGATGTATGCAACTGATTAATTCAGAAGAACATTCAACACATATGGAGCAGAAGCCAAGCATAACTGATCTGCAATACGCTGTGTACAACAAAGAAGAAAAAGAATTATAATACAAATCAATTGTCTAGCTTAGAAGAACCATTTGGAAAATCGGATGACATATGAAAAAGATGTTATCCTTTGCTGATAAGAGACAAAGAGCCTCTGTCTTTTCCACTGCTAAATAAATAATCCTTGAGTCTCAACACCTTTTCATTGACTCTGCTCTATCTTAACCTGATTGAGATCTAAGAAGAAGAGCACGAACGCACTCAGTAGATGCATGCAAGTGTGGAAAACAAGTTTTGATCACAAAAGGCGCAAATGTATTCTTTGCCAGGCTCAGTTGATTGAACACCTCCTCAGATAAGGCTTTCCGAAAGATAAAAGAGAAATGTTCAGACACATTAATGATTAGTTGCTAATGAGTGATCAAACAAAACATGCTGCCACTAGCAAGCACTGCTCTAATGAAGTCGGCTGAATACGAAGCAATCAATAATCCAGAGCCCAATATCTTTTCTGAGAAAAGTCTGAGAAATATAAATTAAAAAGAGCCGCTTTGAAACACAGACCCAAAAGTTTGTCGTGCTGGTTAATGTATTGCAGTGCCCTTTTGAGACTTACACTTTTGACCAGAGATACACTGTATAATGTCACAAACCACCTTTATATAATGAATCAATGTGCCTTCTCTGTATTTTTGTCTCCTCTGCCCGCTGCTTTCTCTCTAACCAATGTTGACATTTGCCTCAAAGTATATTGATTTATGCTGGGAAGTGGAGCGCATATACATGACGTGAAGTGTGAGGAAGAGGGTGCAAAATGGGAACAAATTGCATTCAGTGGATCTTTTTAAGGTGGGGACTTTTCACTTAAAGCACACTAGTCTCATCGCTCTTGAAAAAGAGGATCACAACTGACAATTTATTTACCTCTGGAATATGTCATTCCTATTCATCCAAACTGGATTGCACCTTGAATTGTACACAGAAATGTCACTGTGAATGTCCCTCTAAAAGTGTACAGTAGATAAATGCCTTCAATGACAAATTATTAAAGTTGTTCCCGACTTCATAACTGAAACAGCTTTGGAAAGTGAATATACGTGACGGTCAGTAGTTAGGAGAAAAGCCACACGAAGAACATTCTTCTGATTAGCATTTCACGCAGCAGATTCTCATCAAATTGTATCATTGTTTGACAGTTCTCAGCAGCTTGTCCCAGATTGCCTGTATTTCTTTCATTTGGTTGACTGGGAACATCTCTGCAATTGTACAGCCTTGCAGCTCAATTGACTCCATTGGTGAATATGTATAGCAGCATGTCTTGAATAATGTATTGCAATCAGACACATTCACTATGGCGGTACAGCTCCTATTGTTGGGCACAGTGGCAATCTTTGATGTTAAGTCTCAGATATGTTTAAAAAAATCCCTGATGTGGGAGCTGTGAGAGTTTTTGTTACATCAATGCATACATTTATTAAAAGTTAAATAATGGAGAGAAATAGCCCTGGATGAATGTATAAGAAGGCTTTACTGTACCTCAAAGCGGAGTAAAAGAGGAGGGCTGTTGTGGCGAATAAATAGGTCTTCTGAACAGGTCCATTGAGTAGAAATGGCTTTCTTCCATCCAATATCTAATATGAGAACTTAAAGTAAATATAAAACTGATGATATAATAGTCATAGCTCAGCATGAAAATCAATATGACTGAGTTGGCTTCAATGTTACATTGTCTAATTCCTGATCAAACTTGTGTAGATATTGCATGCATCATGAAGCTATAAGAAAGAAATGTGACAACCTCCTTTCTCCATATTCACCAGCACTGCTGGACTACACATTAACTCCATATCCCCTGGATATCAAACAAAAAAAACTAAAAAAATATGATAAAAATAGAAAATTGTAGTAAATTCACTGTCAGTCCTCTTTGATAAAACAAACAGAGAGAGAGGGGTTATAGATGAAGAGAGATCATTGGGAAATATGCAAATGAGAATATGAATACAGATCAGGCTTCTCCTCGGTAGGAGATGAATACATTTACCTCTCATCTACATGCTGATGAACAACAATAACAGGCTTTTTTTGGGCTTTGGCACAGTGGAGTATACAGTATAATGCTTTCATAAAACTTTCATGGTCAGTTGTTTGAAATGAAAACAACCTTCATAGAAAAAAAGCATCAAAGGCTAACTTGTCCATTCAAATATTCATGTTTAAGTCTTCTTTTTCTATCAATCTTTCTTCCAGGTAACATTGTAGATTCAATTATAGCCTACAGTAGGTTTATTTCAATGCATTTGTACCACAGATTGCTGCAGGAAAATGAGTATACAGTAATTACCAGCTAATATATCCTCAGTAGAAATAAAACTTAACACACAAGATATCTAACAGGCAGAGCATTGACCGAAGACTGAAGTCTGTAGTTACAGGAGGAAAGTACTTGCATAATAAACTCACAGGTGTTATGATGAGCAGCTTGAATAGAAAGTCACAAATTGCCACTTTGTAAGCTTATCACTATGAGTGAACTATGGCTGTGTGTGAGTGCAGTACATACATGAATGAGTACAAGTGTGCTTGTTTCGCTCTGTGTGTGGTTTCATTTTTATTTCAGGGGATTGTTTGAGTCCCTTTGGAGACATAACTTTTCCTGGTAACACTTTACTTGAAGGTATCTACATTAGAGGTACATAACACTGTTACGAACACATGACACTGTCATGACACAACCCTAACCCTAACCATAACCGTAACCATAACTTGTCATGACAAAAACCGAATGACACTTACTAAAAGAAGCGTTATGTCATAAACGTTTATGACTTGTTTATGTTTATGACACGATCATGACAGTGTCATGTCACTCTTATGTAGATACCTTCAAGTAAAGTGTAACCCTTTTCATTTTAAGCTCTGCTTGCACCCACCAGAAGCACGTTTACTTTTCTTTTCATTTTGCTTCCCTTCAACTTACTGTAGTTTATTTTTTTTAACCTGCAGTTGCACACATTGCCAGTGTTTCACCAGTGTTTAAGAAGGGAACCATGGTCAGAGCCTGGCACAACTGTCCCCAGGCTACCTTCAAGCATCAGCAGAGCGGTCACTAGGAAGAGAGGAGACGTTTATAATCTTAAAGTGGAGAGAGTGCTCCCCTAACCCCTGTGGCATGAACCTACTATATCTTTTTAATGAGACTCTCAGTGTCATAGGCCTCCAGGCTGGTGGCCGGAGGGGATGGAGTTTTCCAGAGGCCAGCTTGACATATGCGCAGCGAAGCCTTTGAAAGGTACACTGAGACAAGCCACTAGGTATCAACAGAGGACCTTTGACCCAACACACAGAATTGCATTTATATTAATTTCAACCTGGCAAAGGTGTTTAAGTGCATTTACCTCCCACTTGCTCCAGGGAGTTTATTCAATAGGCAGCATACAGTATATCAACACGGGACACCGCTGTGCGTGTGTCTATTTAGAAATGTAAACACTCCTCTGCAATGCTATTTTCATCCGTGACAGTGTCATTCCCTATGAGGAATTGAACTGCAAGTTTTGCACAGGTCTTTAGTTCAGCAATAGCTTAAGGTCTAACCTCAATCTGTCAGGTTTGTGACAAATCCATATTCATTTCTCTTCTTCATATTGCATACATATGAGTTAAACCCCAAGGTGGTACAGCTCTTTTATATATTACACAAGTATTAAAGCACTGAGCAAATTAATTATTTACCAACTTTCATATGGTACTCTAAGGGTTGAGAACATAGCATAATATTAGGCAGAAAATTACTTTTTAAAATGAGAAATAACACATTATTCCTTTTATAAATAAAAAGCTTAATGTCAACACACTCAGGCATTTTGCTGCTACTGTCTTATTTAGACTGGTACAGTAGCTGCTATTATTATTATAGTATTAGTAGTACATAGTACTACTATGTTAGCAGACTATAAATTAAAGTAAATATTTCTGTGATATTAGTGAATTATTTTGCTGACTTTATTACTCTTCTTTGCTTGTGCTACTGTTGTACACTAGACTAAAACATGTCACAGATAAACATTTCAGTAAAAAAACAATGTGTTTACTTTGTGTGATAAAACCATTTAAATGTTAATCTGTGACATGATAGCATAGAGAATGACCAGTATAAAAAAAAAAAAAAAAAAAAAAAAAGTAACTCTGTTAAGTTTGCTAACATTAGCCACCATGAGCTATTGGTCATACCAGACTAAGACAGTAGCAGCAAACCTCGGGCCACAGTGAAAAGTGGGTGCGTTTTAATGCTTAGGAATTCAACTTTTCAATTTTGTTTCTCACTTTAAAACACTTGATTTACTATTATTATAAAAAAGTATGTTTTTCTTACTACATGAACAGTGACTATTCAGTCCCTAAATTATTATTTATTGTCTTAAATCCACCAGCCATTTTCATATTATACCAACATTTGCAGCATCCTGAGCCTTTTTGGTAAGGTTACTAGGAAAACTCAGCCCAGAGTAGTTTGATTCTCCCCAATTATTTTTAAAGAACTATACAAAAAAAAAATTGCAACGTTTTTGCAACTTTCACTTCATTGCAACAAACATACAAAAGACATCGCAACTTTGATCGCAATTTTTTACAAAAGCTCCCGCGAAATCAGGCATTTTGGGCCTCAACAATCCAGGAGGGACTGACTATTCTAAGAAATGTTAAGTTCTTGGCCAAAGATAGGGAGGATACAGTGCTGTACATATTAGTTATTTCTACCTTGTTAGTGCAGGACACATTGTAGAACATTGTTGGTTAACAGACCCAATTACATCTACAAGTGTCACTCAAAATAAATAAAAAAAGGCTGCGAGGTGGATGCTAATGAAATTTCTGTAGAACAAGCTTGTTTTCTCTGCCAGGTCTGTGTGCTGGAAGACATCTGACTGGTGCATAACTAACTAATTATCAAGCTAATCACCCAGCAAAACTACGAGCGCTTGTTGTTTGCTACCCTGTGTGACTCACATGGGCTGAAAAAACGAGAAAAAATAATCTTTGAGTGTCAGAATTTGAGAGATGAGCGTGAATGGACCTAGAATTACAGGCAAAGTGGTAAAAGTACTTTCCAGCACTCTTTTTGAAGGCTGTGTGACAAGGGTTTCTCCGAAAGAGCCGATTCAGTGTTGATTTGTTGTCATCTCTTTTTCGGTATAGTGCAATGCCAAGCAGCTGGGAGAGAGGTAACACATCACTCTTGAGAAAAGATGGCTGTTGCTTGGGTCGCCCATATGCCTCAGCATCTGTGAGTGAGGATGAATGCTTTCGTGTATGAAAAAATAAATCCCATTGACCAATTCTCTCTTTTTTGTAAACACAAAAAAAATGATCTCCCAAAACAGATTGCTTGCTCTTTTACAAATTAGTTTTTATGGTTATACATACATTAAAGATGGATTTTTAATCAGACTTATTCCATGATGCTGGTAAACATCCACATCCAATAGTTTATGTCTTGAGTATAATGTTGTTTTGATATAAATATTACACCAGCGGGGTCGGATGTGCTGTATAAATGTGAGGTATACTGCTGCCATTGTTTGGTCCAGAGACTTTATTTAAAAGCTGTTCTTCTGTGCTTCCCTTTGGCTTTCCAGTGAGTCATCACTTGCATTTATACTGTAGTATGTTCAGAGGCTTTGTGATCCAAGTGGGTAATTATGGTGTTTTTAAATCTGTTCAGCCAAGTTATAATTGATAACTGAATAAAACAATAAGAATATAATTAATTCAGTTAGTAAGTGAAGTAAAACTTCTTATCACTATGTTCATCAGCTGGTCGCAAATTCTGGCTGCTGTCTGGGGATGGACAGGAAGCGTATTGGGTTTTTAAAGCTTTTTAACGGTGGCCGACAGGGGCAAACGCACTGCAAAAACAAACAAAAGGAAACACACATTAAGAAAACATCTTCATTAATTTTACAACAGATTTAGCAAACATGCTGCAAATACACACAACACAATCAAGTACACAAACAATTCAAAATGAAAAGCACACAAACCCCGAAAACAAATGCAACAGAAAAACGCTGCATCCAGTTTATATAACGGAAGTTCTCCAGGCCTCTAGTGTGAGTGGTACAGCTTGAATTTTTGACCCCACAGAGAGAGAGAGAGAGAGAGAGAGAGAGAGAAGATGAGAGGTTTGTTTTGGAAACGGGAAGAAAAGTGTAGTAAAAAGGCAACATAAAAAGGTGCATATTAATTTGTACGTTTGTTCCTATTCTTTTACAGTATTATGAAAGAGCAACAGGTTAACGTAGCTACCGTGTTAGGTTTATCAGTGTTTTAAGCCTCCACCGTCTCCTTCCAGGGCACTAGGATTAGGCAATGGTTATGGTTATGGTTAGGTGCCTTGAAGTCAACGTCGCTGCCTGAAAGGAGACTTTGGGGGCTTAAAACACCATCAAACCTGTCGGCCACAGTACTTTTTTGCTAAAAACAGCTGCCTGCTATGGCTGCAAACAAAGCTATGAGAATGGTGAGAACAAACCAAAACAGTGCAGTTGCTGGCCGAAATCCACAACAATGAACTGAAAGACACTAAAAGGATCCACTTCTCTGTGGGTTTGTCACTTCGAACCACTAAAAGCTGTTTCATGCTTCTTGCGTTCAAACCCCGGCCTGGGCGGGGAGGGTCTGCGGAGGGTCTGATCACCGAGCCCGGCACCTCCAACATTTTGTAACATTACGGACGCGGTCACATAGACCGTGTTGCAATGATTGGCTACAGGAGAGAAGAAGTCCGTTCTTTGAACCGCTCTGACCGCAACCAGAATGAAAGACCAGACAGTTTGCGGCAACCATGTGCGCTGTCCACACCACTTTTTATTTATTTAGTCAGAAAAATGCCTTCGCCACTGACATAATTTGTTGATTTAGGGATTGAGTTTGGGAATTTGGGAAACTAAAATATTAATGTTTAATAGCTAAAAAAAAATGGAAAAAGCTAAATAAAATGAAAACCTTAAATAGTAAAAAAAATTAAAAATAAATAATAATAATAATAATAATAATAATAATAACAACAACAATTAGAATTGGTCACAGCTTGTTTTGTATGATTCCTTTAATTAAATAATTTGTAGGAGGAACCTACAATGTCCCCCCACTCCAGTTTGCATCTATACTATATATGAACGAAGACACCTTGAATGCACCTGGTCTGGATGCAGCCACAGCAGAAGCTCCTAAACAAATGCAATCATGCTCTCTGTGTACAGTAACTGAATCTTGTTGGTGCAAAGGGAGCACAACAGGCCAAAGGGAGGTCTGCTTTGAATATGCGCTGGCCGGAGAGCCTAAACAACAAATGGGATTAAACAGTCTGGAGCCACTGCAAACACGTCGGAGCAAAACTCAATGCTGTTGCGGTTAAACATACAATTATGCATCCCAACATTAGGTGATTATACATCACTGAGAAGCAGGGACAAAAGACACTAAAGTGATTATCAATGATAACTTGTCATCCAAGACCTCAATGTAAAACCATGCTCAGACAAGATGAAACAAGACCTGATCTCTGGGCACAGCTTCTGTTATCTAAGACAGGTATCAAGAATATAATATATTCACTGTAATACATTTACAATATATACAACAACGTATAAAGGAGATGGAAGCAGTCATTACGAGCTACGTTAGATATTGTTAAGACAAAAGAAGATTTACAGGATTATAATGTACATTCAGCAAGGCAGTCCTCTAAGAGGAAAACTAATTTCTATTTTGTCTCATATTTCATGTGACTATTTTTTAATCTTGCAACACCAAATTTAATTATTTCATATGCTTAGTTCAAGGAGACAAGCCAAGAGAGCGCCACCCTCTGCGGAAAAAAATGGAGTATGCTCTTGGCACACTGTATCGAATTATGAATAAATAACCCAACATGCTGTTAGCTTTCACCCAAAAAACAAAAAATGAAAAAAAATATATCACCATATCCTAAAACAGATGGCTGCATCGTCCTCTATACGTCAGGTCTGTCTAGCTTTCACAACCTTTGGCTGTGGCCTGAACCTCACAATTGCTTGCACATGCAACACACAAACGTTCTCTCACACACACACACACACACACACACAAGGTATCTCTTTCTTTCTCACACACACGTTCTTTCTCAGTCTTTGTCTGTCCATCTATTCTGTCTTTTCCCTGATATCTCCTCTCTCCCAAAAAGCCTTTCTAATAAATATTAATGTCAGCTCCCATGTGGCAGAGCAGGGCTTACTCACAGCCAAATGATCCTCACACAGAATAATGAAGCCGCTGGGATCCAGGTGAGAGGACAGAGGGAGGCTTATGTAACTCTGTGCCTTGTCAGGTAGGTTTCATCCATAATTTAACACCCGAGGAAGGAGATTGGAGATATAGGAAGAGACGTGAGGAATTAGCCCCATAACCTGGGAGAGATGTGGAAATGGGGGAAGCAAATGTAAAGAGAGAGTAAGCCCACAAGGGATTCATTGCACAAACAGTTCTGCAGCCAAGTTTTGGGTGTGTGATTAAGTTGCAAATACATCATGCGTATACCTGCTGAGAGCATTATACCTTTCCTGCAAATGAACAGCAGGATTTCTGTTTATTCATTGATTCAGCAATATCACTTACATGCACTGACTGGCCATTACTAGTGCAAGAATAATCAATACAAAGACACCTGCAAACAACTGTCCACCACAGGAGAACCCAAAACTCAAGCAAATCATAGATTGTGGGTTTGTCTTATCTACAGTGTCCCCTGTTGACATGTATAAACAAGACCAATGGCCCTGACAAGCAGTTTGATGGACACAGTCAGTTGACAACTTCACATTTTCTGGAGATCAATCTGCCACACACAGAACAGCCGTACACAGGCCAAACTACCAGACAGGGACAGGAAACCACGTGGTTATTGATCCAGCTGGCCGTTGAACTATACAGTTTGACCTTGCTATGATCACATAGTGTAGCTTGACAAATCTGGGGTGAAAACAAGCTTGCAGATCATCTGCTGTTTCTTCCAGCACCTCAAATGGTCAAATTGCCAATGTGTTGCGATTTCTTTTATACCCTTCAACATCAGCCCTGAAAATTAATCATCTACTGTACAATGTAAATTATGAATCTATTAATCTGTGAATAAATTATGTGTGTGTGTTTCACACAATGTGCAAGGGTGTGAATAACCTAGCATACTTTTTCAGCCAGCTGGGAATGCTGTGCTTTATTTATTTTTGTATGTTTCTGTGCAAATGTGTGTATGTGTGTGTAAAGGCCTGTATTTGCACATTATAATTATAATGGAAATGTATACGTGCATATTCATAATACCCACTGTGTAGGCACACATACAGGTGCCTTTAAGTGTGTCTATGCATGCATAATACATCTGTATCCTTGTGTGTGTGTTTGCCCTTGTATCAGTAACGCTTGCCAATACAGGGAGTGTGCACAATGTTGAATCGAGGGCCACAGGCCAAGCAGGGGCCAGATTGATCAGAGGGCCCCTATAGAGCCCCAGGAGGTCCACTAATGGAGCTGTCATTATGCCACGTCCTTGCTGTCCAACAGCCTCCTCTGCTGTCTCACACACACACACACACACACACACACACACACACACACACACACACACACACACACACACACACACACACACACACACACAGTGTTTACTGGTCTCAACAACTCAGCAGTTTCTCCTCAGCTGGACTCAGTACAAGAGAAAGTTCAAAGATACAACTGTGTCAGACAGACGAGACATTGTCATCTCGGCGGGATGCAAAAAATAGAGTAACGTTCAAAGGCAAATATAGCTGTTTAAATTTTACATCATGTGTTCATTGCTTTGACCTCAGGGATCTGACAGGCAGTTCAGCAGAGAGGTTTGCTCAGCCACAAAACACTAAACAGGGTTGAGATATCTTTTGCAAGTGTTACACAAGTCACATCCAGGATTTTTTCCTGCGCCTCAGAGACCGCCACTATTTGCTAATTGCTATTGTATTCCGACTGGTTGTTTCCACAGGCCGACGACTGGAGGTCTGGAAATAAAATGCAGAGACTTTCTCTCTCTGTCAGTCTGTATTATATCTGAAAGTGATAGTGAGAAGAATGGTATGAACCCGTTTACCTATTTAACTCTAAGTTTGTTTGGATGCGGAGGAGATCCAAAATCAAAAGAGAAACTTTGTATGGTTTAGCCAAAGTCATGGTCCCTGCATCCTCTCAATACCAGGTCAAAGCCTGGGGATTTTACTATATAAGGTGGTTCTCAACACTTCAGCAGCTTGTTTTTGTTTTAGTCCTTGGAAAAAAAGGAAGCTTATACGTGTGTTCATTTAGTCTTTTATCAATAATAGGTATCAAACAGGAATAATATTTGATCCTATTCATTTCCGCTTCCTTTCACCTGTCTCTTTTAATCTCACCTAGTTGACACAAAAAAAATGTTATTATAATTTAAATGAGGTGGAGTTCAGCTTAATCATATCATACTAATTACAGAAAGTCCAATAGGAGCTAGAGGACTGGTAGTCGGGGTAACAAATTGGTTCTTTAATGTCATCTATTCCTTTCTGAACTCAAACCGCAAGAATTAGCATTAGCCTATCCTGAGGAGAGGATCTGCTATTTCGCAATTATAGCCTGACTCTCTGAGGCTTCTTTCTTTAGGTGTTGTCAACCAGGCTCAGGAGTGTCACTGACGTTGGTGACGTGTTGCAGCCCTGCAGGTTGGCTGGCAGCATATTTTACAATGAAAGTGTTGAAAGTCTGTGAATAACTGCAGTAAATTATGAACCACAATTGTAAACGAAAAACGAAAAGAATCTGACATGTTTGGATATTTGCAGAGTCATACTACGAGTTTCTGTTTAGGCTGGTCAGTGTCAACTCATTTTTATTTATTTTTTTTAAATATGCATTACAATTACAGCCTTACATGTGGTTTAAGTCGTTTGTTATTTTTGTTCATTATCCATTCCATTCTATAACATTTCCCGTTTTAATCATGTTGAATCATTTTTCAGAGGGAAAAATCTATTAAAATTCTTAAAATCTTCCCCAAGCTTAAAAACATTTTGATTATTTTTTTGGCCAGTTAAGGCTGTGCAATATAGCTATTGTTATAACTCAGGCTTTGATGCTGCAATAACCCACAAGGATCAATGAAGTTTCATCCAATGCAATCTTCAAATGTTGTATGTAAAGGTCACTATATGACCAACACCCTTGCCAGACAACAAAATAGTTTAGCTCTGCAGCAATCCACAGTCCATGAAATGTACTACCTATGACCCGAGAAGAGGTGTGAACAAGACCGATATCTCCTCAAAGAAAAAATGCTGCTAGTAAAACAATATCTAATAGGCCATGAGTGCATCCACAATACATAAGTGACTCAGCCCAGTGTTGAATGGAAGGAAGAGAGCAAAATTGGTACCCTGCGGATACACTCCAAATGTCAGGTCTGGTAAGAAGAAGTCAAGGCTGTCTTGACAGAGAAATATAATTTGAACCCAATTTTGTGACTCAACTAGATATATCTGCTCTTTTTCCTTCCGAGTGAGTGGAATTAACTGCCACTGTCATTTTTAGAGAAGAGGAGAGAGGAAATGAGCCGTGGAAAAGACGGATTTGGAAGATGGGATGGTGTTTGAGTGTATTTGTGTGTGTGTGTGTGTGTGTGTGTGTGTGTGAGACAGAGAGATAACTTGCATATATGAGCATCAGAGACTATTCCACAGAGAGAAATGGATTCTTTGCAGGGTAGTATGTTCATGATCTATACATGATCTATACTCTTTAAAAAATGTACATGTCATAGCGTGTAACGAAAGGCTGTGAGAGTGTGTTGCCACCTATGACGCTCTGCCATTGCTGGTGTGAGACTTTGGTGTCACCCATCACTTGTCTCATCATGTCAGCAATGTTACTTCCAGTACGTCAATCAATGATCTCTAGGCTGGCATTGGGTGCCACAGCAACAGGAAGAGATGACACCGGAGGTAATGCCTCTCCGTGTTGAGAGTGACGGAAGTTTGGTGAACCTTTGAGCATCCGACGAATACGAAAGATGAATGACGACAAGTTCCGTGCGCATGTGTACAAATACGCAGAAATGTGTGTTTTTGTGTCAGGGGGAGAAGAACAAGGAGTAAATCTGAGTGATTGGGCATGGACTGACATTTTACTGACAATCAACTTGCGGGAATCATGAAACATTCAGGCGGTGTGCAACAAAAAGGTTTGGATTCCAGGAATGGAGGTGGGTCAAACTGTGAAGTATTATTCAGAGCTGTGACACCTTTTACAGATAACCCACAGCACTCTCAACTCTTCACCTAAATCAAAACAACCGCCAGCTACTGTCTGTCTGTTTGCTGTCATGACATGCTGCTTCCTCCATTTCACGGTAATGTCAAGGCTGCAAAAGACACATGAGGTATTGATCACAGCCTCTCAACATGGCTGCATCTGTGTGGTGGAACGGAGCGAGCAAGGGAGCAAAAGACAAACGGGGGAGGGTATGGGGGTGCCACAAGTAACAAGTAAGGGAAGGGAAACACGATGACAGGGAGGAAATGCAAGGAAATGGGGGAAGCAAGATGGGAAAATTTGATAAATGCAGCCGGTGCTGGCGCTCTCTTCCTACCGGGCTAGGAGAATAGATCCACGGCCTCCCGTCGACCGGTCAATAGGGAATTCCTATTACACTTGCTGCCTTGCTGGCTGTGGATATGGACTTGACACAGAGGACCCACGGGAGGTTATTGGCTGCACTCTCCTTCAATAACTGCAACACATCTCCCACTAGCTCTTCTCCATCAATCAGCTCTGTCAGCCAAGTTTGTGGTTTTCCACATTTGTTTGTTTTGGCCTTTCCATCTTGACCTCTTCTTTTTTTCTTTTCTTTCACCCTTTCTTTTTTTTCACATGCTCTCTCCATCTCCTGTAACACATTTCAGACACCCACACCTGATTTTCAGTGGCTTCTCTTGCTTCAGAAGCTTCTTTTCATCTCCTGTTGCTGCCTGGCTTTCACACCCTTATCCAATCTCTCCGTCTTCCGCTCTCCCACCTCCTCTTTTCATCTCTCCATCACTGCATCCGCTGGTGCAATCTGAAGCAAAAGATTTTATAAGGCTCAGTATGTGTTGCCAGAGAGACAGCGGCCCACGCAAAAGTGACCTGTTCATTCATGCCTTATTTCCTGCTTTTTAAATAAAGAGTGAAGGGAACATCATATCGTGCCAACACAATTCTCTTGAAGCCTCAAACCCACACAGACAGGAACATTGACTGGTTCAAGCATATTAAATGTGAGGCTGTTTTCTCTGTTCTATGTACTCAGTATTTTGGGGTTTTGTGCTGCTGGTCCAGCACAAACAAGCTATTTGGAAAGTTGTGTTTGGCACTGTTTACTATGTTCTACCATTTCATAGATTAAATGATTGATTGATTTGAAAAAATATTCACCGAAGTAATCGATAATGAAAATAATAGTTAGTAGCAGCCCTATTACTAATCAGAGGCAGTCTGTCTGTTTTGCATCCAGTAACACCAAGAGAAGTTACAGAAAAAAGAACAAAAGAAGCTAATTAATAACTTCATTTCTAATAAAGTAAGATGTTTCACCAATATTTATACGGTTACAAAAGGCAGGGAAAATGCTTCCCATATCCAAGCAAATTATTCTCAGATAGATTATGTAACATACCATAAAGTTTCTTGTTTTACTCGACACCATAGTGAACCCTCCCTTTTTTTCCCTATCATCACCTTCCACACAAGCCTCAGGCAGTCAATATCAATATTTGGCTACAAACTGTACTGAACACCGCATTGCATGCAGTGGAAAGAAAGAAAAAAAAAGTAAATGAAACAGCATGCTAGACCAAATCATGCTCATTCAATGAAGAGAAACTAGGACAGATAGATTCCCCCCTTTATTTATTTATATTTGTCCTGCAGTTTAATATATTCTACTGCGCCTGGCATAAAACTGCCAAGCTCCTCTCCATCACCAGAAAATACAAGATTGAATTTTGGGGGAGAGAAGGGGAAGGGGGAGAGAGATAGATAGAAAGATTGAGAGAGACCGAGAGATAGCAGCCAGTAGGTGGTGAGGGGTGGGAAGTCATGAAACCAGTAAATATGTGAATGTAAGCATACTAGCTCAGTGGAAGTTTGATTTCTTTTCATATGCCTGTCATTTCTTAAGGGAATTAATATGTGACGGAGACAAAATGAAATTATAAGGAAACATTAAATTTAATAATGTGAAGCCGACACTGCTGTTATTCAATATTTCTTTAATGCTCCCTTTTACTTCTTCCTTCTCCTCCCTCTGTGCTCCACTCCCCTTCCTCATTCTAGGATTACAGTACTGCATGTGATGTAATAAATCAAAGGGTACCGTAAATACGGGACTGGTAGTGTGGTCGTTACCAGACAAACCCCAACAACCCCACAATGCTCGCTCTGCTCAATCACTACCAATGCTCTGCCAAGAAATAGAAATAAGATCTTATCCACCGTATCCCATCATACACCCCTGAACATACACACAGCCGCACATACAATTGTGTTCCCTATCGCTGCCAACTGCACACATACTCTGTGCTGTATATGTGCCGTCTCTGGTTCCCTACATGCACCGACTAGAATTACCCAGACACAGAAACCTATGCATACATCAGAGCACATGCCTATCAAGCATACACCTGTGACCAAATCACTACATCTATCGCAAGGACAGGAAATTCATCTGACCTCATTTCCCTTCGTTCCAAAAAAAGAAGTCAGGAATTGAATCAGGAACTGAACAGGAACATTCCTCTCAGCATTTCCACCACACCCATACTATGATTAGGTGATTTAGACCAATAGTAGAAAGCAACAACATTTTTTAGACAATATTTTCACGTGAAGAGGCAACCTCACTCAATCATTACATTGTAGGGGGATTACAGTTTTTTCCAACTGCTTACACACGTTTTCGAAACTATGTCTCCTTTTTTCAAAACTCTACACACAATTCCTAAAACTGCACACACAAAATGCAAAATGCCTCACATCTCCTTCAAAATGAAACACTGCATTCAAAATACCATAAACACATCTCACAATGAAGCATTTGCATCAAATGGCAAACACTTTTTTCATAATAGTACATTTTTGGATATACCATGTACACACTGTTGTTCTAAATCTAAAACTCTTTTGTCTTTCATAGGCTTATAGCTACATTTACAATGTTCTACAGAGAAAGTAATCTGCTGAAAGTGGTTGAAAAGTGCACTGTAAAAAACAATCTAATGTTACAGTAAAACAGAAAATATTTATTGGGCAAAACATTACGTTTGTAAGAGTAGCTCAGTATTGTATACAGTAGCATAAAACAAGAAAACAAAACTACAAACATATGTAAACCAAAGGTATCATTTTTAGAATAAACAATATGTGTATGTGTGTGTGTGTGTGTGTGTGTGTGTGTGTGTGTGTGTGTGTGTGTGTGTGTGTGTGTGTGTGTGTGTGTGCGCGCGCGTGTGTGTTGTGAGTGTTGTGAGTGTTTGTCCGTGCTTGTGTGTCGGGGCGGGGGTGTGTGTGTGTGGGGGGGGGGGAGAATTGTATGCACTTTGTGCTAAACAAAGTCTGATTGATTTGTAATGCTGAAATAGTCATTAGATAGTTGCATGCAGTCTGGACACCACTGTAAAGCTACTCAAGATGGGCTTCTCTCCCTGATCTCATCAGAGATGACTCTCCTTCTTACTCTTCTTCCCTCCTCCTCCTCGTTGTTATCCCCTGTCTCTTCCTCCTACTCCCCTTGCTCTCTGTCTA
Source organism: Perca flavescens (assembly GCF_004354835.1). Lineage (NCBI taxonomy): Eukaryota > Metazoa > Chordata > Actinopteri > Perciformes > Percidae > Perca > Perca flavescens. The sequence continues at coordinate 10,537,539 of NC_041353.1, read as the reverse complement.
TTGTTGGCATCCATTGTTCAAAACAGGTAATCTGACCTTTGACCTATGTATAGGCCTATACTAAAGCAATGATTGGTTAGTGTTCAGTTATGACATAATGTGTTTGCAAATGTGAGAAGTGTGTGTGTGCCCTGGTAAATAAGTGTAGCATTTTGATTGGTTGTGTTTAGAAATGGATAGCAAGTCACTTCCTGTTAGATTTTTGTGTCTTAGGTAGAGAATTGTGTGTAATGTTTTGAAAAAAGTGTTTTATGCAATTGAAAGCTGAGTGAAAGGCTGAGAAATAGCTTATGGTTTTGGAGATTTGCTGTGTAGTTTTGCACTTTGAGTGAGAGGTTTCAAAAATCGTGTGACATGAAAAGATTTTGTGTGTAAGCAGTTGGAAAAAACTGTAATATTAACGGATACATATTGGAAAACTGATAGAGGAGTCAGAGATCACAATGACATCTAAAGCATTTTTGTATTGCGTTGTAGACCTTATATCTAGATCCATTTTGAATCATGTGAGAGCGAGGGATGCACATACTATTGTTTTGGTCTTTATTTCCTGCAGCTTGGCTCTGATGTTCGAATCAATGTTGGAAAGGTGTCCTATAAAGGCAGAAAGGGAGAACTCAGCCTCTCCACTTCCTTCTACATGCTGATGACTCTGCATTATTGGTCTCTGGGAGTGATAACAGTGAGATTGAGAAGACTCTATGTAATGAATTAGATAGTGTTAGCAAATGGCGCATAGACAACAGGCTTTCAGTACATCTGGGTAAAACTGAGTCCATTTGGAACAAAAAGGAAATTGTTTAGAACAAAGGCACTGAAATAGTGTAGGGTCTCAGAAAAGTGTCACATACCTGGGGTTAACATTAGAGCAGTCATTAACCTGTAAATCTATTGCTGACAAAATATTATCCAAGTGTGCCGGTAAACTGAAATTCCTGTATCGCAGGACAAGGCATCTAGATATTTCCATCAAGAAATTACTGGTTGTATCACTGATTCATAGTCATTTTGATTATGCATGTTCTGCCTGGTACTGTGGGTTATCAGTTAAACTTAAAAACAGACTGCAAGTGATGCAAAATAATGTTATCCGCTACCTGTTAAATGCACCCCCCCAGACTCATATTGATAGAGATGCTTTTAAAAGGGTAGGACTGCTGCCAGTACATGTTAGAGTGGAGCAGTTAAAGTTGAATCAAATGTATAATGTCATAAATGGCTCTGCTCCCAAATATTTACACTTTCATATAAAAATGGTTCATACACAGCATAATCACAATACTAGGGCCAGTGTCTGTTCTTGTAAAGTGCCCAGAGTCAACAATGCTGCTAGAAGTGCTTTTTTCTATACAGTTATAACATTGTGGAATAATCTGCCGCTTTCCCTCAAAATTGTAAATACCAGAGGGGCTTTTAGACATCAGGTTAAGGCATTTTCATGGAATAGAGTAACTGATCTTTTTAATTAGAGTAAACTGATTATTTTATGTGATCTGTGATGTCTGCTATTGAACCTTGGATGATTTGCGTTAAATGTTATTGTCTTTGTCCTGCAATAGGTCTTTGTCATGTGTTAAATGTTCTAACACCAAGGACCATGTTGGAAATAAGTGTTCACACATTAACATGTTATCCTTTGTATTATGTTGTCTGTCTGTCATATCCTAAATAAATCAAATCAAAATACAGCAGGCAGTTATCATCATCTCATTAATCACAATAATCAAATTATGATACTATTAATTTGTGAGTCAAACGATACAATTGACATTCTTTATATAATAATAATATGGCATATGTGGTGGAAGATATATACTTAGTGATTTACAAAAAGAAATGTCTATAACAGTCAGAAAAATCTGTCAAAAATAGTGACAATCAGTTCAGTTTTTGAAAAGTCTATATACGTATATATATATTATATATAAATAAGGTCAATAAGCATTGCAAGATACTCCTAATCTTGATAGCAATAATAATGGCAATGCTTAGGCTACAAGCACTGCAAATTACATCCCAACAGTTCTTGGACCATCCAAGAGTGCAACCCCCAGGTCAAAGACTTTTTAAAGACCCATATTTCTCCTAAAGAAACAAAGAGAAAGTTCCTGAATGCCTAAAAGGTCTCTGAGTTGGTAGAAAAGTCTCTGCTTGGAAAAGAGTTAACAGATACCAACATAGACCATATCAAAGACTCTGAATGTGGCAGAACTGAGCAATGTCTTCATTTATCGCAGTCTATTTATCTTTCATATAGGTACTGCAGAATTTTCTAAACAGTTTCACATACCCATGCAAAACAATTGTGGTCGTGTAGCAAACGCAGAAACTAGGTTGAATCTTTGCAAAAAAAGAGGCCTGAGATTTATTGTTAAACTTCTGAAAACTGAGATAGATCACCACTAAGATATTATTAACAGCTTCATATTATTCATCTGCTCTAAAACACAGCTCTCTATGGTAGGAAATATTATCAGGGTTTAGAAATGATATATCTCACGAGGATAACTTCTATTGGCTTGTAAAATATTACAACCCCCATTCAAGACACATCCAACAAGACTTCAACAGTGAAAGCTCCATCATGCTTTGGTGAATAGATGGGTGAATAGATTATTCTTCTCTGTTATCTAAGTGTAGGAGAATACTACTACAGGCATTCTGAGTTTAGTTGGAATTCATATAACACAGTGGACTTCATATCAAAGTATATTAGTGATAAATGCAAGAGAGAGAAAGTTGTAACAGGAATCACAAAGGTGGAGGTTGTGTATGTTGAGCAGTTGACCATGTATGTGTGGCTTCCATATCTGAGGAATCCGCACCGCATCTCATCAGTATTCTGAAGGAGTGTGTCCTGTTTCCATCAGACACTTCGTGCCCACCCCCGAGCTCCAATCTCCATGATGCAAAGCATGTATATGCCCATGCGCAGAAGCATTCACATGCAAGGTGTGCGTTTCAAAATTTGCTTTGAGTGTGGAACAATTGCAATATGATGGAGGTAATAATAAGGCCAGCAAAAACTATAGCTATAATCTGTATCAGAAATGCATTTCAAACTAAGACATTTAGGAAAGTAGGTGTATTACATTTGTTTTCTGGAATTAAAAAACAAAGGAAACCTTGTGTTCACGTTTTTACGTACCTAAAAAAAATGATAAGGATGGGAAACCTGTACATGATTGCATTTAAATATCATATAGATTTAACCTGAGGATTATATAACACAAACCCAGGTAGAGTTCCCTCTTGTTTGTTGCTGAACTTTCTGAAAGGCATTGCATGCAAATATGTTCTACACATATGCTAATGAGCAATGCAAGGCAGACACAGCTGAGCACAACTGTAAAGCTGGGAACAGTGATACTCAAACCAGCATTATAACTATAAACTGTACCAACTCTGGTAAATAAGTCACTGTGACAGTATTTGTTAATATGGCACTGAAATCTTAAGGACTTGCAAGTTAATCCTAAAAACCATGAACCATCATGCAACTCAAACACTAACCAAATAATTAATGTTAACAACTTTAGTCACTTAACAACCTCAATCAGTGCACAATGTTAATGTCTCAGCCTTTCCCATGAACAGGGTCTACAATGAAAGAACCGAGAAAAGGCTCGTCACACAGAGAGCAGGAACTCGCAGGCCTGTGTAATTACAATCGATAATTCATTTTCCCCTTTTCTGCCACCGTTCCATTCAAACGACCCCTCACACACCGTTTGAGAGAGCCTCCAAATATCTTCAGGAATTTTTTTTCTTTCCCCTCCACTTCTTCTTTTTGCACCCCACCAAAATCTCATCAGCCAAATGCAGAGGACGGCATTCTTCTTGGTGTAATTGTCTTCGACTGCCATGTGAAGTTTTTGCTGCCCTTTTCCAGGTGCCGGTATTGTTCTTTTGGGTTGGTTAATTTGGGGAGAAATAGGAGCTTTTGGCCATTGAGTTTACGGGTGCTAGACAATGAGGGTGTCATGCTATTTATCCTCACAGCTATAATGGAGCCTATTAAAGGTCTGAAATCTAATGCTTGCAGTCTGTAAGTGGATGAGCAATAGGACTTGGATTTGGATGTGTACTGGCTGGAATAATTATAGGAGTTCTTCAGTTTCTTCACTTGGATGGTGGATTTAATCACCGTCAGTGAAGGAGCTGCCCATTGTGGGAATATTCCAATTCCTTGCGCCTCCTCTATCTGTCCATTTTAGCGAAGGTAATCACACCCTGCTGTTAATGTGATGGACTTCAACTGCACATGTTCATATTCATTTTCACTCCCCTGATAATTGGGGCAATTTTCTTGACAAATCAATCATGATTAACATCTACATACATCATCACCACCATCATCACTATCATTACAAGCACGGCTGCCAATATTGATCACCACTGTTACTGTCATTGCCCTCGCCATCATACTCATCATAATAATAATTTTGACTGCAATCATCATCATCATTCATCAGTATCGGTGTGACCATTGTAATCATTGTCATCATCATCACTGTCATCATTGCTGCTGCTGTCAAGTGTGGGACTCACATCACTTTAAACTTGTGAAGTGAATCACAGTCGGTGTCAGGCAGGAGATTGCTCTGGGACATTGTAAAGATCATGGCTACCTAAACATCTCTTTACTTCCGCACAGGCACACTACAGCTGCACATTTCTATCTGTGGGTGTCACCCACAGAGACATAGATAATGACGGTTGTGAATGGCTTCTCTGTCACTCTGCCATTCCCATCTCCCTGGCTGGGATTTAATGTGACACTTATAGCTATTGCATGGCTTAGCCCCCAGATAGCAGGAAACCACGCCTGAATGGAAATGTGATTGTCATCTGTCAGCTACACCCATCAAACCACTGGAAGACTGACAAAGAGAGTCGGAGAAAGATTGAGAGATACTGGGTGATAGAAAGGGGAAGGAAGAGGAGGAACTCTGTAGTTGCCTCTTAGATTGGACCCCCATCATTGACACACTATCTGAAAACGGCAATGCTAGCATGGCTCACATGGTACAGACATGAATCATTGGTTAATATAAAGCAGGTCTATCAGCTGGTGGGATTTTTCATTTCAGCTACATGATGTAACAAACTGCATGGAGGGCAAAGAAGCAGCAATTTTCCAAAGCAGGGACTTTTGTATGTCACTTGTTATGCAGAAAGTCAAGAGAACCACCTAAAACCACAAGAGCGACGATCTGAAGAGAAAACGCAAAAGTGGCATTGAGTTCTCACTTTTTATTCCGCGTTTAGACAAGTGTTATGGGGGGGGGAAATCTGCGTGCATATGGTGATGCAAAAGTGTGTGAAATGAGATCCACCAAGTCTGCACGCCTGCGTAGAACCTTCTTCCTCCTCTCTCCCTCTCCTCTCCCTAGTAGCGCGAAGCGAACAATAAAAGCTGACAATTTTGTCTGGACACACAAGGAGGTGGAGTTATTGTTCCTGCATGCGCACACACACAAATACACACACACACACACACACACACACACACACACACAAATTTTTTCCCCTTTAAAAAAAAAAAATGCCGCCGTGTCTAAAAAAAAAGGCACATCTGATAAATATTTTGTCGTTTTCACCCGCAAACGTATTCGTGTAAACAGGGCCTAAGTATTTGGACAGTGAAACATTTTTCTTCCTTTCATTGTTTTGGCTTGAATCCAGCACACTGGATTTGAAACAATGACTAAAATGCTGACTGTCATCTTTGAGGGTGTTTGAGGTTGTTCACATCCATATTGGCATAGTGACATTTTTATGACATTTCCTTTTTAAAGCCATAAAATGCCAAAGATTATGACTTAATTTAACTTTATGTTAATTCTTCTAAGTACTTTTAGATCCATAAAACTTGGTCACCATGCATACAAGGGCTACAACTGTAATGTGAACACCCTCAAGTTTCAAATCCACTTCAACCTCAAAGTCAAAAACTCTCAGGCTGGCCTGTATGAGTACATCTAGAGCAGCCTAAGGAGCCTGATCCAAGCCTCCTGAAGGTAATCGCAAAAGGGAGTGGGAGTCCAGTGAGCTGAATCAAATTAGCATCACAATAAATCAGCAGTAGACAGACAGCAGTCAGTGTAAAGGTGAGGGTAGGAGGCCATGGATTTTCTGCTGCGGAGATGACTTGCTGTCAATCAGCTGCCTGGATGGAGTGCTGTATCTGAAGAGCAAAACCACAAAGGGACATACATACACGCCAAACTTTCATGTCATAACGGCTTGCACACACTCACTCTCACGCACACACTTTCTTTCAAGCATTGATTGTTCAAAAATAACAAATCATTGACTGTGGCCAAGTTGACTGGGTGTGTTGACAAGACAATGATCGATATTAATGTCCAGAGCTACAGTGAGAGCGGAGCTCACTCATACAGAGTAGGTGCCTTGAATTGCATTACTGCACAGCAACATGCACAAATATATATATACACACACACACACACACACACACACACACACACACACACACACACAAACACGTTGGTAATTAGTCTGACAGAACATCCCATGGCATGTGAGGACAACTGCAGCTGAATTAGACAAGGGAAGCTACTCCTGCAAACATACACACAGTCTCAGACTTACACACAGTCACCACGGAGGGTCTCTGCCTAATTAAGACACAGAGATAATTGGGAACGGAGGGGGTACGTGTGTGTGGCTATGTTTATTTCAAAGAAATGTTCAATTAGTCAGAGCGACAGATCATGCGCACAAACCCCAACAATAGTTTCCCATGGGGGGTCAGATAGAAAAGGAGAATGGTACTGTAGGGGAAAGCAAAAGGACAGCAGTCCACCGACAAACATATACACAGGGACACAAAGGCATGCACAAAAGGGATGTATGCCAAATTTAGCAAGAGAGAGGCAGGCTGAGAGGTCACAGTGAGAGAGAGAGAGAGAGAGAGAGAGAGAGAGAGAGAGAGAGAGAGAGAGAGAGGTGAGGGATGAATGGGGGAGAGTAAGAGAGAGAACACCAGATGAAAAATGAGGCATCCTAGCGGACAGGCCTCAGACGACACCACCCACTCCCAACGCAGTAGAGCCTTGGGGATACACAGGGAATTTTGGGTAATACGGTCCGACATGGCACAGCTCAGTGGCCCCCTGACTGGCTGCTCTGATTGGGCCGATGAGCTCACAGGGGGGATGGGTCACGACAGAGGTTCCTGATTGGCCACAGCTTTTCTGGAAGAAGCCTGTGAGATTGCAGCCTACGTAGATTTGTCCTCAGAATAAGGTCGATAAGCAGCCGAAACTAAGCTTCAAAGCATTTATCATCAGCATGGGTTCATTCCTGCGCTTAAATTGGACAAGATCTAGTATTCTGCCTACACAGACAAACTGTGCCTTTTATCTCACAGCAAAATCTTACTATTTCACTTGAGGTCATCATATTATCTAAGGGGTGTTTTTACAGGAACATATTGTCAACGGGTTCACGCATGTACTCAGCAACAAAAGCACTTAAGGTACTTAAGGGAATAAACGCATACAACTTCAAGTCTTATTTCCATGAAAACACCTTCATTGAATCATGTGAAGGCATCAACTACAATTATTACACACATCCTTCAATGAAATGATCTCTTCAATAAAAAGCCTCTAAGCAGTAGTGGCAGTGTGTGTTTGTGTATGTGTGAATGCATTTAAGTACGTCCATGTTTACAGAAATGGCCAGCTGAGAAAAAGGTGTGAGCAAGAATGTCTCTTCACACATCAATCCCATTTTGTCCTCCCTACACTGGCTACCTATCAAATTTCGCATTGAATTTAAAATATTGGTTTTAACTTTTAGAGCTTTAAATGGTCAGGCCCCAGAATACATTGCTGACTTGTTACGCTCATACTCCCCAGGCCGTGCCCTTCGATCAGCAGGCCAAAGTCTTTAATGGTCCCAAAGACTCGCTATAAAACCCGGGGAGATCTGTCTTTCGAGGCTGTAGCCCCCAGACTCTGGAACGCCTTGCCCTTGCTCCTCCGTGTAGCGGATTCTGTTGATTCTTTTAAAAGGCAACTCAAGACACTGTTATTTAAACAAGCTTTTAGTTGACTGGGTTTAATTTATCTTTGACTTTTTAAATGTTTTAATTTTATTCAATGTATTTTAATGTGGTTGTACCTTGTAAAGCACTTTGTGATTTTTATCTGTGAAAAGCGCTCTATAAATAAACTTTACTTACTTACTTACTTCTAAGACATCCATGCCCATAAAAATGTACTTCTTAATATTACACAAAAAATACTGTATACACACACATTTACCTTGGTCTCCTTCCCCTGTACATGCCCTTCTCCTTACTCAATGATAATATCTTGCAAGCATGCATACATTCATAACCTAGGGCTCTTTGCAGATTCCTGCAAAAGCCTCAGAAATGCTTACCAGCACAACCATCAAGCACACAGAGTGATATTAGTTTAATGCAAGACATGATTAATTGAGAACCAGGGAAACTCTGTGGCCCTGTTCTTAGTTGCATTTAGACATCTCTTCTGTACGAACTGGCTGTCCTTTGGTGGCAATGTCATGTATCATGCATTAGCTATCATATTAATCACCATAAAGATGACTCAAATATAATTACATTTTTCCCCCTGGTGCATGCCTGATTTGGTGTTTCACTTCCTCGGTGTGAAGTTGAGGTCATCTCTCTCTCTACCGATCCCCCAGCAGGAATGTGTGCCCGGGGAAGAGTTAGGGGCTATCCCTCACCTCTTCTTATATTGGGAGTGGCTCTCGCTTGCTCTCTCCCTCCCTCCATTTCTCTCTACTTCACAGATATGAATGGTGCTTTTATGGATGAGCCAACTAATGAAGGATCCATCTTCTGTGATTAACATTTTCCCAGGCCTGGGAATCGTCTGCGGGTTCAATTATCACTCAGGAGCCCACCTATTGTTCAGGTGGCATGGGCCTGCTAAGTGGAGGTTTATACCTTCAACATTGCACGTTAGTGCACATCAATTATGCAGGTGGCAGCAATTACATATTTATGTATTCTGATAATTACATTTTTAATACAGCAGATGTCAGAGTCATTTATAGCAGTTAATGAAAATGAATGACAGTCATTTTACAGTGGGAAGATCATAGGAGTGCTGAAAATACGTGGCCGAGTCAGCTTTGCAAGGGTGAGTTCGGCTGCGTCGTGAATGAAAATAATGCCTCCTTTATTGATTAGGAAAGCTTAAATAACCTGAAGTTGTAATTTCATTGTAGGGATCATGATGAATTTGCATAATCATGCACTAAGTGCTGTGTTACAAAATTACTGCAGCACATATCCCCCCCATGAGCGCATGTGTCTTTCATTAATGGGGCGAGTAGCGCTGATACCATGCAATACAGTACTATACATGCAGTACTTTACTTCTGCAGCACTCTTGCGTAACCAGTGTTGTACGCTATAAAAGTAAGAAACTGGGGCAAAAATTTGAAGGGGAGGACTCTGCAGCACGATAGGGCAACAATCCTAAAGAGTAAAATGACCCAAATTAAAGATGGCATTTCATCCAGCTACTGACATCTGAAAAGTGAGTCACCAGCTGTGAGTGGCATCCCCACAAAAGAAGCCCAGGAGAGAATTGACAGCAATTCAACAACAATTTGTTCTGATTTTGGGGGGAAACGTTGCGTTTGCTGTCCAGTCATTTGTAGCAATGCAAGCAAGACTCATCCTCACATGTCCATAGGAGAATGACTCCATGCACTGATGTCGTGGTCCAGAAATATCGCTGTTTCAGTCACACAAGAGTAAAAATAAAATCAGTGCACATGGGCAACGTCATCACAGGCCTAGCCTCTGTACGCTGGAGCCCTCTGACATGACTCCCGCTTTGAACTTTTCTGTCATGCCTCATCATCACTGCAATGGCACTCGTACACCAAGCACTTCCTATACCCAAAGGTGTGTGAATTATTTGGTGGCCATTAGGAGGACTGCTGTGTTCTTGGAATAAGGATTTGTTGTCATAAGCAAAGATACTTCTAAGATCCACTCTAAATGCAGATTTTGTGAAGCGTTTGACAAGTGCAAGGAGACTAGCCAGTGGGAAATAACCTCGACTATAATCAAATAAAAACACAAGAGGCCTTCAGTTCCACTTAGCTCTTTGACAATTGAACTGGCCATTGCTATGAGGTCTCCACATCAACCCTTTGTTTAGATTCAGAAAGAAAGACAGGAAATATGTGTGTTGACTGTGCTTGATTAATGGCATTTGTAATAGTTTTCCCAAGGTTTTTGAAGTGTATTTCTTAAACTAAAAAATAAATGAAAGGATTAAAAAAAGCCTAGAGTAAAACAGTTCCATTAAACCAAACAGATTGAGCTTAAATTAAAAAAAGAACTGACAATTGTTTCTCAAACTATTGGCATATTTCCTTGGATTGCACCATGTTGTATTTGTCTTGATTTTTCATGTGTTTCTTATTACAGCTTGTTGTTTTCATAAAGTTCAAAGTCATTTCATGACAGACGATTAGTTATTCTGAAAACAGCCTGATCTGTGAAATTTATTGGCTATAAAGTGCAGAATTGGACAAGGCTCCCCTGGGTGTAGGCCAACACTTCTGTCTGGGCTTAGTTAAATTTACTGAGCCTGTGTATCGCATCCTCTTGGCAGAGGAGGGCCCCACACAGACCGAGAAACTGTGAAAATGAGTGTGATGTAAACGACGGCGGGGGCCGTCGTGACATCCACAGATTTTTTGTTTCTTTTCACTCTCCAATGTCGGTGCTATGTTGTTGACTTGTTTTGATGGCTGGCAAAGTTAAGGGCACATTTAAATGATAACTGATCGATACCTGCCACCACTTGCAGAGAAACTGGACCTTGCAATGCATTCCTGTCTATCAACCACAGACATCTGCCCTAAATTGAAAATCCAATACTCGTTTATGGAGCTCCAGATATTGCGATTAATTAAATTTTCGTCATGCCGTCAGTCTTTCGCCTCCTTTCCCCTCTGGTGATTCATGGGGTGGAAAAGCAGAGTCCATCTTCCTTACTGTCTCTCATTCACTCATCCTCCTCCCCAGCTTTCTTGCTTGAGTACAGATTCCAGAATGAAAAAGATGTCAAAAAGAAAAGGGAAAAAATAACAGTCAGAATAATGATAGGCCAGTGTCAAAACAATTCACCCGCGGTAATGTTTGTGCAAAGGAGCTTTAACATGGTGACAGAAATGCACATACAATATTCATGAGATAGATCTCAGGAGCTTCTCAGATGGGTTTCATGTGCGAGCTGGTGATTGACTGGCTTATAATTGTCTTGGTCATCAATCGAGCAACACTGACAAGGACAAAAAGGACATTCAACAAAGGCGTGAAATGTGAGAGAATGCCAAGACTCACTACTGAGCTAACAAGCCGTGCCAGTAAACAACGTTGTCCCAGTATCTGCGTTATTTGACGAGGAAATGAATTCTCCAGACGGAGGGACGTTGAATAAATTAGGTAAGCAAGTATCTAATCAAAAATGAAAATCATTGTTAATCAGAAAATAAATCAAAACATCCAAATCATTGTGGCTGATAATCCACAAATGGCTTTCAAGTGCAGTTTGTTCATCAACCCTCACTCCCTTGTGTCCTTCCAGCCTCCATGGTGAGGCTCCACTGCAACCTGTTGCCTTGGAGACAGTAGAGCTCCAAAACAGTAGTGTTGAGGCAGTGAAAAGCAGATGGATAATGTTTCATTTGCTTTCTGTTAATTGAAAACTGTGGCGAAGCTGTGTTTGTTTCCTGACTCACTGAGACTTAATTATTTTTTCACATGAACACATTGACAGGTAAGAAGCTTATCCTGTCATACAAACATTAACTTGACACTGACCATTGCTTTACATCTCAATGTCTACAGCCGTATGACAGCCCAATTACTGTTTAAAAGCAGCGCATTGGACATTGGATCAATTACAACTAACTTGGAACGCTTGGGCCAAATCCACTTATGAAAGATAGAGGAAGTCATTATCATGCTACTGTACTGCTAGTAATTAAGTAAAGCTAATTGCAACTGGTTATTGACTTCTAATTAAGTCTAAGTCAGTTTTCACCTCTTCCTCTCCTCTTGTATCATCGTCATCATCATCATCTTCATCACCACCACCAGCATCCTTTTCTTCTGCCTCTGTACTGTAATTGACCCCTTGTGTGCCCTAAATCCTTCAAAGAGGCTGGGCTGAACATTCTAACAAAATACCACTCCTCACTTTTCACATTTGAACCATTTCCTCCACACACAGCCGCTTGGCACACAGTCTTTCCAGGGAGGGTTATGTTGGTTCTCTCCACAGGGGAAACAAGCAGGAAATTGATGGATGAGTGGGCTGGAGCTTGCCATTTCCCATATCAAGTCCTGAGGATCTTAAAAGCAAAGGGGATGAAAACAGGATGGGGCTCTGCTAGTATCAATCTACCCGCTGCCTGCCCCTGACGGATGGCCCAAACCACTATCCATAATTACCTGCTTGTTAACAGTAGAGAGAACACAGTGGACCGAGGGAGGAAGTCCCTCCACTCAAACATGTTTTTCAGACTCTCCTCTTGCTATAGATATTTGCTCTAAAATGTTTCCCTCATTGTGCCTTGTTCAGCAAGATCGGCATCTGTCACCTAACTTTGGCTTTGGGACAACCTTGCTATACGGCAGCTCTGGACCCACAGATTGATGCTGGGGTGTTGATTAATGCCAGGGCACACCCGCCCAGGTTAGTGGAGGCCTGACAGCTTTATTGATAAATTAAACACATGGCCACACGAAAAGCATAAATCTCTCAACTCCTCTCCTCGCTTTTTTTTTTTTTTTTTTTTTTTTTTTTAAACCATCCTTGAGCATTACTCAGGGCTAATCTGAAGTGGTGGTTTGAAGTACTGTCAGCTTGTAAGCTACTCAGTCCGTGTTTGTTTTATTGGCGACAACAAATATCGGTTTGGCATTAGAATTCAGCAGCAATTCAAGGTTGTAAAAAACAAGCCTTTCAAAGTTCTCTGAGTCGCTAGACTGGAACTTCTTGATAAATTCAGAGCCAGTGTTTACTTCACTTTGATGTCTTGGTTCACTGGAATCAAATGTAACCCAGTGGATCTAAGTGAAATTGTTGCAAAACAATGTCATTAAAGTAAAAGTTTTGACTGTAAAAAGTCAAATGTATTCAGGTCTACCACTGCAAATTAGTGGCGGAACTGCCTATGTAGGTCACAGACACCCTTTTAACATCCACCATCGTTATTTGATCAGAGTTAACAAAGCTGATCAAATAACGAGCCAACTCAAGCAGGAGGGAAACAATCTTAAACCAAGGCTCTAGACCCAATCCATCAGGGATCCGAACAGAACGAGAGGAGGAGCGTCAAAGGAAATTAAATCAAAAGGGAACAACACAAGGACTCAGATCGAGAGATAATGTCCACACCCCTTCCCCACACACACATCCCTCTTCACATTCCCCTCTATCGTCTCTCTTACCAGACAGATGGATGCACTTCTGAAGAGGAGTCTGAGGAAACTTTTAATGAACAAGAAGCTGACTGAGGGCCTTTTTGAATTATCTCATGGTCGATAAGCATCCCACAGCGCAAATGGCACTGCGAAGGGCTTTGGTCAGATAAACAGCATCTTTTCAGAAGGAGAACAGAGGAGGGTGCTGACGCTCGAGGAGAGATTAGCGGGGTCTCTTTTCAGGGCTTGTCAAGTCCATTGGACAGGAATCGAAAGTGTGAAAGGGAGCTTGAAGAAGAGTAGGAGGAGCCCCAACAAAAAATGTCTCATCAAGTTTTCGTTTTGCATCTTGAAAATGTGTTACGTGCCATGGTTTCTGGCTAATCAAAAAATAAGATGCTCAATGAATTAGACAAAAAACACTTAGCTGAAACGGAGATCAAGGTGCATTCTTTTCCGTCCCTAACATACAGCGACAGAACCCACATGAGCCTTTTTGCCAAGTATCTCTAGGTATCAAATCTGTATTGGACAATTCTGCACCTCACGATTTATGTCCAATGCCAGCATTCAGTGCCAATGCCGAAGGTAGTGTGCGCTTTATGTAGCGAGGCAAAAAGAAAGGATGTGGATGTCTGGGTGGAGGATGGGTGTGTAGCATGTTTGACTTTTAATGGGGTAGTTTGCGTCCTGTCACATACCTGCAATTTAAGTTAGCCTTGTTGCTAACCTTAACTACAATCTTTTTCTAACCTTACCCAGGTATTTTAGTTGCCTCATACCCTGACCATAGTTTACTTGCCATAACAACGATCTTTCCCTAATCGTAACTATAACATAGTTGCCATGCGCAGATATTGAGAAAAGTATAAGTGTCAGCATTGGACACACATGAGATGAATATCAACCGGAGAATCAGGGACCCAACTCAACACTACACATGATCTGCATATGTTTCTAGGGATCAAATCTCATGACCTTAGACCTTCTGAGAGTGCTGTCACAATCTCCCTTTGATATCCTTTAGATCAATTAAAGGTCCCAATGGGAAGTGTGGCAATTGCACCAAGGTTAGACATCAAAGGTAGGGGTGATTGATTAGTCGGTGCCCAGACACGCACAACAAGCAATGAAAGCATGATGGATTCCCCGGTGTCACAACCTGGTGGGATTGAACACATTTAGGCTCTCACACAAACCAGCTTGGCATATATGTAGCGTGTGCACCGAAGGAAGGAAGAAAGAAAGGCAATACTGGTTGGATTTTACCTGTATGCATACCTGTTCTAATATTATATCAGTGCAGAAAAATAACCACGGAAAGTATAAATGTGAATAAACACACACACTGATTCCTCTGCCTACACACGCACACAAACCTCAAGTCCTGCATCATGCAAATATTGGGAATTTTAATATCACCCTAGACAGAAGCCTTTTAAAGACACAATTTTTGGCAATTACTGTCGAGAAGATAACCCATCACTGTAAGTCATCAAAGAAATATTGTAATACATCCAGTGATTTTCTCATAATCTTAAATATGTTTATGGGAGACCGTTCATCAGTGTTAGTGATTAGTAAAAATGCAATAAATATAAAAAAAAATACGCCGCAACAGTGTTTGAGTGAATTATGGAAGAGCCATTTGAAGGCGAGGGAGCTCTGTTGCATTTTTCACACCGAGTCAGAGCAAGGCAGCTAATCTCAATTTTCTGCAGCCTGTGCCTTTAAATCAGATCTGCCATCATTTACTGCATTGCAGATGAGAAGTCAAGTCATTAGAGCCACCAATCGTACACTTCATTGACCCAAGCGGTATTAATGATATCAACCTGTTCGCCTAATGAGCAGCCTCACATCGAGACCTGGAACGGTTGAGATTGATCCCAGCAAGACCAGTTTAATTGTGTGTTGTTTGGTTATGAATGTGTGTGTGTGTGTGTGTGTGTGTGTGTGTGTGTGAAACCCAGGTCAAATAAGTGGTGAGCCTGCGGAGACCAGCCTTCAGCATTCCTACGGGGCTTTAAAATCTTTATTGACCTGTGAAGGTGAATGTTTTAATGACCTCTCATAAGCAGGGAGGAATACTACGTGGTTAATGTGGTAAATGGGATGCACCCTTAATTGAGCTGAGCTCTGCACATTAAGCCAGGTGATATGATATGCACTGATAATTTTGAAGGAAGAAGCATTTCCAACTCAGGAGGTTAAAGATTGGGAATGTGCATAGCTAAATGTTTTATTACACGGTTCCCGAATGATGTGGCGTGTCATTTTAGGGTGGAATATCTGAAAACTTTAGAGACGTATGCGTGTTTCGTGAAGTCAAAATGATGTAAATAACTTTGAGAAAAATGACTTACTCTTCTTGTTTTTATTTCCTCAAGGAAGCTACTTTACCCTCTTCCTTAGCAAGCAGTAAACATAAACTGTCAGCCCGGATTTGCAATTTTATCAAACAAACTTCTATCTCCACGTAAAGCCCGTTAGGCCCAATCAATGCCAACAAACTGACACCCTCAGAAGAATCTGTTTGAAAAATCCCTTAGCCTGGAGAACCGGCGAGCAGAGAGAGCCTTGGCATTCCTAAGGAGCTATCCGTCATTATGATCTGAGCATACGCCAGAAACAGATGATATAAAAACATAATATCATTTGCTGGAGCTGATCATGCATGAAATATAATTTTTCAGGATGGCGGGAGGAGAGAAAAGAGCAAAGAATGTATTTCTTTGGATCATGGAAAAAAAATTTAAGTCATTTGTTTTGTTGCTACATTCCTTTAATAGGCAGAGAGTAATGTCATGTGGTGGTTTAATCAAAATGACATGAGATGTTTTTGCTGAAATCATGTTAATGTGAATGAATTCTATGGACCATGTTAAATGTTTTACCAGAACACACAGACAGGTAAGAATCAATCAGAGGACAACATGAATTATCACAATTTGAGTTTGGTAGAATCTCAAGAGGTAAAGAATTATAAAATATGATGGACATAAACACATTTTGCTTCTGTACATTTTGAAAATAAATCATCTATTTTAAAAATGTGCAATCCAGGTCAACTCAGCCCAGCCAAAATAGTGTGAAAGACATCCAAGAGTCCTTCAGATCTGTGTTAGTGCTGCCTCTGTGGATTTAGTGGGTCAAGGGGAGCTGGGCACAGCAGGATGGTATGAGCATGGTGGGAAGAGTGCAAGGTACCAGACAAGGTCTGAGAAAGGGCAGCTTTTGATCAAGACCTTTCTACTACATTGCATTTTTGGAATGTCCACCTGCACTGCTGCTTTAATACAGCAAGGTTAGACGTATTGGCAACCCTGTTAGGTGTTAGCTCTAGGTCAAAAGCTGGGTGCAGTGGCAGATGAATTGCAACACACTCTGTTGGTTTCTATTAAAAATCAAGCAAATCTGGGTTTAGGTGGATGGGTTTGTTAGCATATTTCTGGGGTGCATATTTCACCTTGATGACAACTTGATGTGTTTGTGTGGGAAGGGTGGCATGATTTTATTATTATTATTGGGAAATTGGGTCATTGCACTGTAAAGTCATCAAAGAATAGGCATCATATATTCTCATTAAGCGTAAAGGTCCAATTACTAAATATATAAAAGCACAACAAGGAAAAGCCCACACCCTTTTGATTTTGAATATCTATAGAATAAAAAAACAAAGCAGCACAACACACCATTTTAGCCGATCTACTCGTCAAGGTCTGTCCCTTGATAACTGAAAGCCCTTTAAAAGTCACATAATTTCCATTCTTCATTGTTTACTCTGTGCAATAATCATTTCATAAAAGATAAATTCAACTGTGAAAGCACCTCCAAAAAACAACTATTTCAGACTTAATGTACTTTGGCTTGGTATTTGCATGATCTCTTATGGCCCTATGTTGCACGCGGCGTGGCGTGGCGAAGAGCCCGACGCAAAGCCCGACTCAAGTGTGTTTAATACCGCCCATCGCAAATAGCAAATGCACCTGCACCCATCTTCGCGCTGGTCTTACAGGGAGGTGTGTTCAGGTGAATTCTTGGCGTATTGCTATCTTGAGGCAGCGGGAAGTGATCGGGCCATTGACCAACAAAAACCTGGTCTAAAGTCAGTAGCGCAACATTTCAATGTTATTTTAGTAGTAAAATGCACCTAGGCTTATGCACAGCGCAAACACTATGCTTGTTACACACACACACACACACACACACACACACACACACACACACACACACACACATGCAAAAGTAACCCTAACCCTTAAGCCCAAATCACACCTATGAATTAATGAAGAACCTAAATGCAACCTTTTTGAACCATGAGCCCGGCACAGGGACCCTTTTTTCCGCCGTCAAACTAGAAAAAGTGGATTTGGACACGCTCTAAATGCAACTGCGCCATGCGCTTCACGCCGTGTGCTTAGATTGTTAAAATAGAGTCTCTATAAAGCAGATTCAGGACACAGTCTCCTTACTGATTCACTCGGCCTGTAGGGACGGCAGGGCGACTCTGTGCTAACAGATGATACCTGAAATCTACTAGAGAGGAATCCTGGCACTGATGCCCAGTCAGGGCTCAGCAACGCAGGCTGATGGACCACCCCATGGGAAATGCAAGTAGCTACCCAAGCATGGCAGGCAGGAGAGAGATAGAAAGAGGGAGAACCTAGGGAGGTGAGGACATTTAGCTTGGAGGGAGAGGAAGGATGACTGGAGAGCAGAGCAACCAGGAGAGACGCAAGGGAAAGGAAAGTACTGTAGAGTGAGGGTGCCCACGTGTAAGACAGGGCATGGTCAGTTACCCTTCTGTGCTACAGTAACACTGGAAGGTGGAAGGTAAAAGAAGGTTAAGAAGCGGTATAACTTGGACAGCTTGGTTGTTACTGAATCGCAAAGAAACTAAATCCCACATTTACTGTCTGCCTCCTTTGACTGTGTACACACTGTGTGCATACATTATAACTAAACACCAAAATATGACCAGATGTTTTTTGTTTCACCAAAGTTAAAACCAATAAAAGTAATCAAAATTACGCAAACATAATACATGTGGGCAGGAAATATAAACTTGGATAACTACAGGCACAGGAATTAGCAGGAGACATCTTCAGCATCCTAGTGCTCCTCTGATTGCCATCACTTCAGAAGCTCTGCGTTCGGGATAGACAACTGGCAATAAGTAAATGGCATCTTAGAACGTGGTGTGTTTAAAATTAGGTCTGATCAGGCAACTGTGGAGATAACGGCTGCACTGCGGTGAGGCCAGCAGCTAATAAGTGCGAGCCCTTTGCCAACAAGGGCTGAAACCGAGACATGGCACGAAGTATTAAGGGGCTTTTGAGATAGACAATGTGGTACAAATAAAAAGCGTTTTCATCTGTTATTGTGTTGAAGGACAGCATTTATGGCAAAGCTTACCCTTGACTAAGCAGCAAGGTAAGTATGCATTATGTTGGAGAGTGTTTTCTTTTTCTTTGTTCAGTTGATGAAGCCAGACATAACTGCCAGGCAAACAGTAAAAACAACAGAATATCCATTATTTAGATGACATAACTTTTATTTTTTTCATTTTTTTAAAGAGTACAAAATTAACAACAAAACTGATGCCAGGCATTTTTTCGATTATCTCTCGCAATTGTGCATCCTGTATTCATCCAAGGCAGCACAAATTACCATTGCCAAGCTTGGACCCATTACAGTGCACTACTTGTACCACCTCACAGGACATTGGACACAGCTCTGACTTCTCGGAGGAAGGAACAGTAAAACTTTCTCTGGTAATTTTCCAGAAATTTCTCTTGGAAATCACTCAAACTGGGCACCAGCACACATTTGCACAGGTAGAAAAAAAGGCAAATATGGATTGACATGTGAAGCTGTCAACAAAGCAGTGAGGTTGAGCGTATGTGTTCTAGCTTCAAGGTACTGCATTGTTCATGAATTTGGAAGCCGCAAAAGCAGAGCTCCAATTCCCTAAACTTGCCGGTCCACCTGATAAACTTTGCTTTCGAACAACTCTAACAAAAGGGTGGAGGCCCAAATTATATCAGAGGGGAAAACGCCACAGAAGGACTACGGTAAGAAATTCCAATGCCCTAGTTATATTGTTTTCCTTTCCAAATGTGAATAAACACTTTAAACTGAGAGTATGTCACCTATAACATGCAAGATAAACAAGCAGCTCTTATGCCCTTAAAAGCTGCATGCTTGTAACATATAATAGATACTTGTGTCCGACTCTCAGGTGTACGTGCTAAGCATCACTTACAGTATGCCCAATTTTACTGCACATACTTTTATTACAGAGAATTAGAGGGAGGGATAGAAGGACAAGGAAGTAACAAGCTGACATTTTGATTAAGGTGCCAACAAATTTTATTTGCAGTTTCAAGTGTCTCCTCCCTATTTCCCACTGGACATCTGAGGTTAGACAGCAAAGGAATTCTGTCCCAACTTCAGCTGTCAGGCATCGATCCTCTCTAGATTACACATCAGTGCAGCCACAGTTCACGGGAAGACAAGTGTTATAAATTATGGAGCAGGTAACAGATGAAGACTGCATCTCCTGGGAAGATTTGCTATGCACCTAATGGTAGAACTCAATGTACAGTTTAAACTGATGTAAAGGTCAATGGCATCCAAAGCATGGAGCTGGTATTGACTTTGTGTAAATATCAGCTTGAATGGAATTATTAAAAAATGTGGATATCTGTCTGCTGCGAGTATACTAAAGCAAAGTGGTAATTTTGCCAAAGCCAGATTACCAGTGTTCCATGTTATCCAGCTCCCTAAACTACTGCATATAATACCATTTGACCATGATTAAGAGCAAACTGAATGTGTTTATACCCATTTTCTCTGGACAAACAATTTACACTCAATTAGGCTCCTAAATAAGCCACTGGTTGCAGAGATGGAAAATGGGCACTTGCAAACATGCCAACTGTGAACTCTGGGAACCCTCTGTGCCTTAAATAGGCAATTATCTCGTATTGACTGACTGACTGACTCCTGACTGACTCCTCCTTCCTTTTCCTACTCCGATCAAACAAGTGTGTTTCCCCCTTTTTTCCCAGTTGGCCACTTTAAGTGAATAAAAGCAAGTACAGTAGGATAGGTAGGAACCAAATAATCATCTCATCTAAATGGTACAGAATTCCACCTAGGAATCAGAGAATAAATCAGATTCTGAATAATTTTACTCCACTTGCACATAAAACTACTTCAATTTATTGTGGTAGAGCCACACATGAGTGGGTAATCTTGTTTTGTTAGCGATGTGAGCAGAGAGTTGAAGTAAACTGGAAAGTCATGAACCATAAATTGTCAGTTGAGGGTGGATATGTTAACAGCCAGATTTATTTACACAGGCACAAACTGCGGTTTATCTGCAGTGAAATTTGCCACATCCTGGGATTGAAATGGGTGTTTGTATGTGTGAACGTGTATCTGGGTGTATTTTGAGATTATTTATGTATGAGTGCTGTTCTTTATGGGCTGGGTTTATTCAGTTTGCCTGCCAGCCAGGAAATGAAATTGTGGTTGCTGTGAGAAAAGGACACTTCCTGTTTACTCATAATCCTCTGCCAAAGACTTAACCTGATGTGTTGGGTGTCTTTCTTATAATTCCATAACCGTGGTTCGCCTGCTCCCCTTAAGATGTGCCCTATAGTATGAGCCTGAGAGGATGAGAAAGCCCATCTCCTCACTGCTCAGTCAAAATCTGACAGTCTCTCTTTGCCTTACAGGGTGAGGAGGGGACATTTTTTCACTCTTCCCAGAGGGAGATGGGCGAGTGCCATGCTCACAGCATATAAGAAGATCACACGACGATGCTGAGGAGTTGACCATTTCATGGCAACTCTCTGTCGTGACAGATGGGCAGTGTGCTATTGCCATAGCCTAGAGTTTAAAAACCCAAGCTGCTTACTGAGTAAGTGAAAGGAACGGGGAGAGAGATGGTGGGTGGAGCTATGGAGGACGAAACATATGAAGCAGAGAGATGAAGAGAGACATAAAGAAGGGATGAGACGAGTGAAGTACGACATAAATAGTGTGGTTTGACAAAGAAGAGAAAAGAGTGTTGATAAGTATAGCTTTGAAAATACTTATTCTAAGCAAGATGAATGCATCGTGGCATGATGCGAGCAGTTGCAAAAGAAGACAAAAAGCAAAAAGAAGAATGAAAGAGACAAATTGGACTCTGCTGAAGCATGTGAAAGAAAAGAAAGTGAGTGAGGGAGAGAAAATACACCCAATAATAAAGACAGCCTAGTGGGAGATTGTCTACGTACGGTGTGAACACTAAATTAGTTTCCCACAGGGAGCTCATCTGCTGCTGGGGAGAACCACAGAAAACCTTCTAGCCACAATCCAAATGGAGACAATGACTTGACATATTTTGTTACTAGCAAATGATTTCCCAGGGCAAAAATTGCTAAAATATTTGATGTCATTGCTAACATACTGCATCGGATTCCTGTTTTAGAATATTAGTATTCACTGATGATGCATCTTTGAATCTTAATAAGAAAAAGAGGACAGGCTATGCTTTGATATCCGTTACTGTCATGACTTACAACCATATTACAGCAATGCCACTATCTTATGGTAGACTTTAAATATCCAATTCCAAAGAAAAAAAGTCTATTCCCCCATACACTTATCATTATCTTTCTTAAGACATACTATGAACAATCTTACGGTGACAAAGTGCTTATACAGCCCATCACTGCATGATAGTCCACAGTACAGGCTCAAATATATTTACAGGAGGGCAGTGTGGTGTGGTGGTAAATGTAAATGTTTTTTAATTAAAAAAGTGCTATATAAATGCATTATTTATATAGCGCTTTTTTTTCAACAACTACTCAAAGTACTTTTACATAGTACAGGCACCATTCACCCATATTATACACTGTTGGCCGATGCTGCCATACAAGGTGCCACTTGCTCATCAGATGTGGTACGAAAGAAGAAAAAGCAAAGTTTATATTCATTTTTTTTTAACCTATTTCTCTGGTCTTTGCTTTATTTGTGAAGTATTAGATCATTTTAGATCTTAGGGAATCACAGATCTGAATTGTGACAAGGGCGCAAACTAAGCAATGCTTTTTTGTAAAAGGATCACAAGCCAAAAAGGTAGGGAACCACCGTTTCAATCTTTAACATACATGTTTTCTTAAGTAAAATCTGAAAAGTAACAAGCCACTGCTGTTGACGAATAAATATAGTGGAGTTAAAAAGCACTGGGTCTGGATTTCCTTTGACACATTTATTTAGATCTTCTGCTGAGAAAAAAAAGCTCCTTGATGCTCAGCAACATCCATGTGTGCCCCTGCAGCCCCGTGGATTACTGTTGACATTTATCTGAATGTGTTCAGGTTCACCAAGTCCAATTCTTTTGCTGTTGCTTGTCTATTAACAAGTAGCTTTAAAAAGGCTTCTTCCTTTGCCTTTGGCTTTTCTTCTTTTGCTAAGTGTATCCATCATTCAACTGGCAGATTGTCAATTATGTGCTTGGTCTTCACAGTTGACAATTATCAGGAAAGGAAGGACGTGACAATTGTCAGGGCTGTAAGGAAGTACAGCAACTAAATAAAAATCCCTATTGTCCCCTACTGCTGTCTTACTTATTATTTCTCTTTAACAGAACATTTGTAGCAAGCCTTAGGGAATTGATTAATTTGATGTAAACAAAGGGGAGTCACACCGATAAAGTCATCAGGTATCAGTGCCTTACTGTGATTGTAAGCATGTGTAAGAATGTCTCTCAACCAATTGTACTCATAACTAATTATTGTTTAATTGCAGCTATATTATGCAATTGTGGAGACATCTCTGGAACATCTTACCTCTTTATATCTCTAAACTAGGTACTTTGGTAATTGTAGAAGGTAGCATATATTATGAGGATATTATATAATAATAAAGACTAGCAGGATAAGAAATTAGAAATAAAGAATTACACATTCCTTGTAACTACATTTATGTAATGGTTGTGTACACCAAACAGGAGTTATTGGGTTGTTTGAAGACAAGTGTTGCAAAGAGCAGCACCAGAAAAAAACTACTTACATGCTTATAATAAAATTATTATCTAAATAACAAATATTTTATACAATTCTTTTCATTAAATTCGTAAGCTGGATGCAAAGTAATTTGGTTCTGCTGTGCACTTGAAATTGTACGAATGACAATAAAGTAAATCTTGATCTCTCTTACAGCTATCCTGATATACTTTATTATACAGTCACTTTATTCCACTGCTTTATCTACTTAACAGAAATGTAAGATTTATGGCAAATCTTATTGTTGATTAAAGATCACAACTTTATTTATTTGGGGTGTGGTTGGCGGAGGTAAAGGAAGTTCTGAGACCGTGACAAAGTGTGTGAGTCATTTCAAGAGCTCTTATGTATTTGTGTTCATACATTCAATAGGGAGTTTCACTGTGGCTGATGCCACCAAGCAAAGGCTCCAGATACAGACGATTATTTTGTAAAGCTGAGGTGCGATCCTAGCAAGCCCCTGCGTGCCTCTGGAGCACTGACAGAATCAATACATCTAAAGTAGAAATCAAACCCCAGCGAACTGAGACACACTCACACACACTTCCACCTCAGTGTGCATCCACTCCTGATACGCCAGAGCTCGGATCAGGCACTTTCCCAGAGGACCTGTGAGAACTTTTGGTCAGCTCCACTAGGTGTACACATGCTTTCCCATTCACTCTTTCTCATGCACTTTTCCCATCCCCTGCAGGGCAGCTGGTTTCCTTCAGTCCTCTAATTTATTGCGAATTACCAGTAAACTACTTCCTTCCAGATCTGCTCAGAGAAAAAAAAAACACTCCCTACTTCAACAACTAGCCAGGAGAGAGTCATGACACCGCAAGGTGTAGCACATTGAAAATGTAACAAAACAAAGCTTTTCATGACTAAATATCTTGTCCATCAGTTCTGTCACTATAACAGGTTAGAGAGAAATGGGGAAACCGGGAGCGGCAGCGGAAAAGAAAGGGAGGAGGAAGGAAAGCAGAATATACAGTAAGAGAATGAGAGAATGTGACTGTGTGTGCTGAGGAGAAAAGAAGCACACAACCTTCATATGATCCCTATGCATTGCAAATAATGCTTACGTTATGCGGCCATCATGTTTTATGCAAATTGTTTGAGTGCTGCAACAGTGTCTTATACATATTCATGCTGCAGGAAGAACATGGCACCTGTCTGCAGGCCGGCTGGTTACATTAAATTACTGCGTTAATGTAAAGCTTATGCAGGGAGGCCAGGGTGATTATTCACGGGCAGATGAGATTATTTTTCCAAGGGTGAGACATGGAGAGAAATGGCTTGCAATGAAACCACTCAACATTCTTTTGCCTGATTTTGTATTACTGTATGTGTAAATATTCCCATGTGGGTCATGCAGGCTGTCTTCATATATTAAAAATACTCACTATGCCTTATTTGCATTTATTTTAATGCAAACAGTAGCCTAAACGTTATGTTTGTATGCATTGATGGGTACACGCCTCGCATTTCTGCATGCTGTGTTGCTGATTGTGGGAGTGTACTGGCGTAAATAAACAAAGGTAAAGTAGTTTCAGAGGGTGGGTGGTCAGTCAGTCAGTCAGTCAGTCAGTCAGTCAGTCAGTCAATCAATCTGCCAGTGGGAAGAGCAGTTGGCCAGGGGTCAGGCCTATAATGGTCTGATCACTCCTGCAAGGGGATTTGGGGCATGTCACAGCCATGACAGAACCAAAATGTGTCAGGATGAGAGCAACAGGCTGCCTCTATATTCTTTATATTTTTATAATTTATTCTTCTGGGAGGAACAGATTTTGTGTGTTTTTTTGGTGTATGAGTACACAAGCAAAATGGCAAACTAAATTTTGATCTTGAATCTGTCTTCTTGTGTGTTGCCAGAGCCCTGCCACTGTGCTGCACACTTCCCGTCTGATTTCATAGACCACAGTTTATACTCTTATTACATCAAATTGTGCAATTTGAAGACAGACTGTTAATATGGTACATCTGAGTATGGGCTCATATTAGTAAGATACATTGCATGTGAGGAATAAGAAAAAAAGTCCATATGGTCACATGAAATAACTACATGGTTTCTTCACGAGCGTGTGTGGGCGGTTTATTTGATAGTGGAAACACTTTAAGTACATGAAACTGGGCTCAAAAGATTAAAAAAAAATATCTATAAAATGAAAATGAATAAAAAAAACAACATAAACATGTGGCCCTGTGTGCCATGCTTCTGCAAGTCTGAATTTAGGTTATTACTGGAGGGGAACTAAGAAAGAGCCACAGGAGGTCCTCGATAGCACACACACATATGGAGTCACTCACAAACACAAACTAATCAATACAGGTACGCAAACACACAATGATGGACTTACACATTCACACAGACATGAAAGCTACGCTCAGTATATTGGACAATGCAAATTGTAAGGACTAAAAAAAAAGGAAGCGGTCGTCTTCCTACACTCCTCCCTTTCTCTGCCCTCCGCTCCTCTTGCTTTTGAAAGGCATATCTGCAAATTTCCGGGCTGTGTAATTATCCCACTGCTTTAAAGTAGACATTAGCGAAGACATCCTGCCACTCTTACGGGGATCCTATTAAGACAGGTAATTAAAGGCGTCGCAAAGGAAAGTTGGCCGAGAAATGCATTATGAAACAAGCCTCAAATATGGGCAATAAATCTCCTGCATGTCTGTCTTTAGGGTGCTTTGTTTGAGTGTATTATTCAGGAGCCTCTTGTTGGCTGAGGCCTAAGAGAAGCATATGCTGACAGGATGGGGAACGGAGTGTGGGGCCAAGTTGCGGCCATTTTGTAGGTGACCTACTTCTGTTTTAATGAATAGAGGATGTGAGGTTGCCTTGCCAAAAGGAGCCATTTGTCCTTGCTGTGCCTCTAGTTTATGGTGTGGTACAACTATTTTAGAGCCTTGCTATCCCAAAGGTGAAAGCAATGCTTTTAAATTACGCTGATGCTGATTTAATCAATTCACAAGTCAGCTACGGTAACAAAGGCATGCATCATAAGCACCCGATTTGCATTCTACACAGCGAAGAGACGGGTTTGAGTCCCTGTCACACCAAATGATGTTTATAAGCCTAATCATATTATGGCATTCCGATGAACATTTTCATCACCTAACATCCCGAAAACTCTATCGCCGAACCACTGATGAGTGCAGCCATCATCAATTGATTGAACATTCAAGTGGAAAAAAGCCCGGCTTGAAATCAAAGGCCTTGGCACAGCATGAATATTGACAATTCAGAGATGACGTGAGATAATGACAACGGAAAGGCAAGGCATTGATGCAACTGTAAATGGAAACAATCAATATCAGTAACATTCTGGAGTGTAAGGGTAATGAGAGAAAGCACTCCGATGCACATGTCTAACTCAGATTGCTATTGAGGTATGGGCCAATCCAATACCTGCAGCTATAGTGTGTAGAGTGCTTATAAGAAACTAAGGAGCAGCGGCTCTGAATTGGAGCCTGGATTGGATTCTTATTTGAAGTAGAGAAAACTTTTCAGAATCACCCTTAATATGGACAAATGACTCTCATTAGGTTCTTCTCTATTGAATACCAGTTACTAGAGTGGGACTTTAAGAAAGAAAATCTGATTCAAGAGGGCTCTGTATCTCCTCCTCTCTCGCTCCCTCCTTCACTGTCTGTTATACACAAGAGAGCACAGCCTGGAGAATACAGGGATGCACACTTCAATTTAGAAAGCATGAATAAACAATGGGGTTTCCATGTGCTGAAGAAATTTCCCCCGGCGACGTTGCTCACACACTCTATAGCCAATGCACTTGCACACGTGTGGAACTCGCGCCTGCTCTGTGGGTCACACACAGGCTTCTGTGGATACTCATACAGATATTTGGTCTCATAAACACTGACACAATGTGAGATATCTGTGCATGCACAATATCACAAATCACTAACTTTCCCTCACAGACATACTCTGACACATAAAAAGTGAAAAGGAGAAATAAATTGTTGGCTGGATTTCATCACACACACACACACACACACACACACACACACACACACACACACACACACACACATGCAGTCTTGCAGACTTTGGCAACCACATAGTTTTATGTGTGGTGATAGAGAGCACAAAATTACTTGCTCACAGCAAAGTACAGTTTCACAGTGAAAACTGCTGTGAACACAAATTTGGATAATGCTCTTACACACAAATACACACGGAGAGAGGAACACAAACAGCCTGAAAATACACCACTGCAGAGATCTTTGTAACAATCTATTTGAAGCACACTTTCCTTAGAAGAGCATTGAGATGGAAACAAACTATTCCTGCAATAAAGCCTCCCTTGGTGCACAAATTAGGATAAGAGACTCAGCATGAGTTAGAAGTCCCTGTTTAGAGTGTGTGTGTGTGTGTGTGTGTGTGTGTGTGTGTGTGTGTGTGTAGGAGTTAGATAACAGTCTACTGTACTTCTTTGCCTTGTTGAGAGAGTGTGTGTGCATGTTTGTATGTATGTGTGTGCCCCCTCAGTCCTGGTCCCTTTAATTCTGTGAGCTAAGATAATGAGAATTTTATCTGCAGCTCCTCCGAGGCGTGGGGCTCTGATTGAATGGGAGCAGAGTGTAACAGATGAGACGAGCGATAGCGGGCCGGCTAGGTTACACTCAGGCAGGCTAACGCACCGCCAGCCTGCTCTATGGGGAAACATGGATAGTGTGTTTGTGCCAGCGCTGAGGGAGGTAATGGAATGTGCTGTGTACCTGTGACAAAATGGAAGCCCCTTGGGTTTGTGAAGGATGCCATGGCTGTGATAATAATAATACTCACTATGTGTCTGAAAATAGGACATGCTGCAACACTGCACCACTCAACCCTCAGCAGTCGTACAGCTTGGGCATGTTTACGATTATTCGAGCAGCAAACTGGCCGATACATAATTTAAGATTATCCGTTTCTCCCTGTAACACACACACACACACACACACACACACACACACACACACACACACACACACACACACACACACACACACACACACACACACACACACCTCCATCTGTACCCCTTTCTTGTAATTTTCATGGTTAATCATTTTCCTCCAAAAATGATCTCCCTTAATGAAACACCTGATAAGTCTGATGTCAGATTCACTTTTATAGCCAGCTGATAGAGAGCCTTAAGGTAAAAAAAAAATTAACAAGATTAATCAAATTAATTAAATTGTATCACTTCTCCTAAATGTGGAGCATCGACTTAGCCAGACCTGAAACAGTCCATATTGCTCTATTTCTCCAGTGGAATCTTGTTATGGTTATGTTGAACAGTTTTATGTCTAAGAAGCAGTAATCTTAAAATCATGTCTTGTTTAATAGGCCACCGTCACTTTAAAAAAAATCTATGACCCAGAAAGAAACGCTTATACAGTAAATGCATTTTACTTGCACATCTAATTGTGGAGAAGTAAATGAGAATAGATGCGTTAAAAAGTTTAAAAAGTCAAAAATAAGCCAATGTATGCAAGCCAGGATGTAAACTTTATTACTATGTATATTAGCATTGTTAAATTGTATGCTAGTTTAAACTGAGACGACTGACCTGTCAGTTAAAGCAGAAACACATCTTTAACATTCTAATTTAAGGTGCCTGAATGTTGTTATTTTACTTCTAAACAGGCAGAATAACAATCTGTCTCTGCAGCCCATTTATTACAACAAGGTATGCACCGACAATGATTTGTTAAGTATATTATGTAGCACATATGTTGTTTATAGCAGGACATTTTTTTTTTTTATCTTTTTACTTTCTTGAAAAGGTGACATTGTCCTCTATGTGTTGAACGAGGGACATGACCCTAAAGTCCATTATATCCATTCTAAGTCCATTATAGAATGGCTAATCTTATTCAGTTTCCTTCTTGTTCTGCTATCACCATTTGCTTCCCCTGTCTTTCTGTGATAAGGATGCCAAGGAAAGTTCTGAAATGACTTCATGGCTCACTATCAAACAAGGCCACATCCGCATCAAGCCTCTCACTTTCACGGGGGTACAGAGAATTAGTCTCTCATAATGAAGCAGAAAAAATGAGGAAAGAAAAGAAAAAGGTACAAAAGCTTCTCAGCTTACTTATCTAGCCATTATAGTTTGTCAGGTTTTGCTCTGTGGGGTGCTTGCAAATCATTAAATCCTCAACTCTAAAGTATATTATTATTGTTATTATTATCAAAAACACATCTTAGATTCATTACCTTTCACTGCATAGCTTACACTGCACTTTTTTACCTTGTAACAAAGCTTTTCTTCAAATAATAAATCAGAGGAAAAACAAAGATGACATCCAAAAAGCTAATTTAGAAACAATTGACATGTGAGGTTAATGGGCAAAGGAGTAGTCTTTGATGGCACATTAATTGTTTGGCAGTGTTAAGCGAACAGTGGTCACCTCAGAGGAAAAAGACAACCCCCCTCATTCCATGAATTACAAACAGTCATTTGAGTAAAGCTATGTTTAAACGAGTATGGATGACTATTAAAATGGGAAATGGGTGTTGTTTGAAAGGATTTATTCATACCTTAGGAAAAATGTCAACAGTGATCACACTCCAGTTGAGATATGAGCTAGGCTTACATTTGATGGCCATAGATGCATATCATATTTGCATTAAATATAGGCCACATGAAAGCTTTTTAGTGTTCCCTCCATTATGTCAGTAATACTAAACGCTTGTCACTATATGTTTACATAAGGTGAGCATTTTGCTTTCCCATTAGGCTGATACATAAACCTTCAACACACTGGCATGACACTGAATATGGAAAAGAAAAAATACTGCAGTTTACTGTACTGTGTCTTAGATGAAAGAGAAGATTATAGAAAGTGGTTTGTGTGCCGTGGGATTGACGATCATTTTCAACCTAGAAAGTCTGAGTTTAGGAAGGGAATGAATAATGCTTAATGCGACTATTATCGCCATCACACCCCCAACCGGTCCCATCAGACACCGCCTACCAAGAGTCTGGGTCTGCCGAGGTTTCTTCCTAAAAGGGAGTTTTTCCTTGCCACTGTCGCAATAGCCACTGCCAATGCTTGCTCTTGAGGGAATTACTGTAATTGTTGGGGCTTTGTAAATTATAGCGTGTGGTCTAGACCTACTCTATCTGTAAAGTGTCTCGAGATAACTCTGTTATGATTTGATACTACAAATAAAATTGAATTGAAATTGAATTGATCAACGCAGGTGGAAAAACTAAAACCCAGCTGCTGCAATAAAACTACTCAGTGGCTGAGAATAGACTATTGTGGTATGAATGGGACAATACTGTGGCACATGGAGTCCCAGGCATTTTAACCTCTGGGGGTCTTTCACACCTTGATCTCACATGAGAGTTGAGAAGGCAAGGGAAGCAAAACCAAAATCTTTTTATTTTATACTTTTTATTGATCCGGATCTTCTGGTGCTGGAGCCGGCGGCGGGGCCGAGGCTGGCGGACCCAACGGCTGTGGACTAGCGGTGTCTGGGCTACCGTGCTAAATTCATCTTGAGGACACTGTATGTAAGTTTTGGAGCCAAGCTTTAAAGGAACATTTAACCAGACCATAAGAACATGATGGATACTGGCTATTCAGTTTATAGTCTATGTTTTGTTAACACTTAACCAGACTGGAAGAACATGATAAAAGCGGAGGACACTGTATGTAAGTTTTGGAGCCAAGCGTTAAAGGAAAATTTAACCAGACTGAAAAACATGATAAATGCTGACTGTCCATCTTATAATCTATGTTTATTACTCCAACCAGGTTGGTGTGTTTTTCACATAGCTTATTTCAGAATGTGATAGCTGGTTGAGACCTACAGTACAGGCCAAAAGTTTGGACACACCTTCTCATTCAATGAGTTTCCTTTATTTTCATGACTATTTACATTCATACTATTTACCGACTTTCTTTCTATACCCTGCATACTTTATATATACGAATCCCACGGCCATAGTCTCAAACAATGGCTTGCATTCTCAGCCATTTCCCATCGAGCGGGGCTCGCAACAGGGATGCGCGCTTTCCCCCATGCTGTTTGCAATCTCTCTTGAACAGTTAGCCCAAGCCATAAGGCAAAATAAAATCTGTAATGTCCAGATTAGTGGAATTTGTTTTGTATGTCTGAAGGTGCTAATAAAAAAATTAAAAAAATAAGCTCTTTTTGGGTCAGGTTGTAAAAATTGGTATGTAAGATAAAACCTTAACCCTAACTCTAACCTTTTTTAAACAATTTTCTGATTGGCTTCTTTGGTAATACTTAAAGACATGGAGCTTTATAAGTGGACCCTAAGGGATGATACTCAATAAAATGTGCTTTTAATAATGCAGAACACAGAGGCAGGAAGCCCTTCAAAATACTGCCAGGTTTTTGACAACAGAGACAATGAAGACGTCCCGTTTTCTTTCTAACTACACAGTCTAGAGAGAGCAAAGTTTAAACATAGCTGACAATTTGAGTAAGATATGGTTTAAGCATTTGGATTAGGTTTAACACAGATTGTATTATTGTGAAAATTAATATAGTATTCATCTATCACTCACCAAAATTTGAAAAGTATACATTTGGACTAAATGATGTACAAACTATTTATTTTGTTACTGACCTCACACTAAAGCCTGCAAGGCACATTACAAGATATCCTCAAATAAAAAAATGCCTTCCAAATGCTAATACGTAAATATGTTTCCACACATTTGTGAAATATGAATCACACACAGCTACAAATGATTAAGCTCAATAATAAGTCTACACAGTGGCACCGTGTTAATGCAATCTCTAGTTGCTAATTATGTTAAATCATAATTAAGAAGACAATGGAGGCGTAAATTTTGTGTTGGATCCATTGTTGTGAAAAGAGTTATTTTTCACTTGGGAATCTGTATAATGAGCACTGCTGTGCAATAAATATTATTTAGACAGTGGTATTGTTCTGGCCTTCTGAAGCTAAAGTAATCGAAATACCATGCTTTATGTTTGACTGTGAGCCCTGAATTGCAGCTCCATTATTGTCTCCTGCAGCCTGTTTAAAACACACAAAAAAAACAGCTGGGTTCATAAGAATATCAAAAGTATGAACTGTTTTCAGGAATGTTAAAAGGGACCACAGAAAAGTGTGTAATGTACTGTATGTACACTATGCCTGTATAGTGTGTGGTTTGTCTCCCCAGCTGTATTTAGACGACGTAACCACCCAGATGCTAGACTTTCCTTGAAATGGATCGATGCAAATAGCTCGCTGTTGCAATCGCAGATGCCACAAGCAAGGACAGACAGGCAGCCAACATCTCTCTCTCTTCCTCCCAAACACTCTCTCTGTGGCACAAAATGATCTGCCACTCCGAACAAGAGTCCGCGCTACAGGGCGGCCGCTGGCATCAATTTATCAGCACCGGGCTCATCCAGAATATTGTCTCTCCTTCTGGCAGGAAGCAAATCAAACAAACAAGAGGACAAATGGAGAGCAAGAAGGAAAAACGGGAGGAAAAAGAACAGAGGAAAAACAGTGGGACTTATTTTGCCAACATCTTCAATCAGGTGAACAGATATGCGCCTAACTATAGTGAAAGGCTCAAATAAAAAAGCCAGGGAATCATCAGATCTCAGCTGCATAGGCCCCTGCTATTCTGCTCACTGCATGCACCTCTAATGGCAAATCCCTTTTTCACTGCATTCATCTCTGAGCAACCTTTTTCTCCTATGATGACCCCTCCTCCAACTCTGATTACAGTATCCATCCACCTTCAATTTATCTATCCCTCCTCCATCTAAACCCCCATTCTTTAAATTGGTTCTCTCTCTTTTGAGCCATTCTCCTTGAGCACATCCCTGGTCTCCTTTCCAGCTGTTCACTCCCTACTGTACAAAACACATTTTACATACACATCAGAATACCTCTAAAGATCTTCGGCAGGACATTTACTGAACTTGTACATATAAATGAAATGAATATGACATAAATATGATGAAAAATATACATTTGTGGCCACTTCTGATTTTGAAAACAATCTTGAAACCTATATTCTTATGTCTTCTGTGTTATTTTTTTTCATATGGGTCTCATTCCTCCTCCCCTCTCCTTGATATGCAGTGGTCTCGCCTGGCTGAATCGGTGCCGGTGGCCTTGCAGACAGCTAGCTGTGCCCATTACCTTAAGCACGTCTGGCTGGGGTGAGCTAGATTAGGGGAGAAATGAATAAGGCTTCTTGACTGTGAGCGCACGGCCATCTACCTATAAATCACCTGCTAACTCCCCACAGCCATCCACCCGCCCTGCTGTGTCAAAAGTCTCTGACCCAACCCGAATTTCACTGTTGTTCCCCTTTTGCCCCTCCCTTTCTCCTTCCCAATTTTCCACTTTTTTACCTGCCTCCCTCCAAACCTGCTTGCTTTACTCGCTCTTCCTTACACCCCCCCACTGCCTGTCTCTATCCTTATCGTTGCTCCACTCTGCTAGCTATACGCTTTTCCATCACGTTCTCTTTTTGTCTGTCTCTAGCACCCTTTCCAGTTGTCTTTATCTCCCTATTGCTGTCTTGCAGCCGTGCACTTTAACTAGCTGTCTTCGGGTTATTCCTTGTCATTCTCCCACTCTAACTCCTACATTCTGGTACTCCTGCTGCTTCTGGTGGAGCGTGTAAAGGAACAAAGTAGGCAGTCTGGGTGGTAAAATCAGATGTACTTTGGTTGTGAGCAAAAGGCACCTGAGAATGAGGAAATATTTTTCCTTAAGTTTAGGGAGAACATGTACAGCACTATTTGCACTCCGTGATTATTTAGCACATAGTACAATGGTTGAGCTTCTTTTTTTTGGGGGATTGTAATTCGTTCACTGTGTTTATTCCACACATTGTATTACAATAAAAATACGTGATGAACCCAACATGGTTTAGGACTAAATACCTTGGTTCTAATGGCGGTATTTGATGAGATTAGATTAAACTCTAATAATCCCTGCGGGGGGAAATTAGGGTTTTTACCACAGAAAAGAACAGCTACAGCTTGGAAATAAATAAGCACGGAGCTAATAGAGGGCATAAAATATGTGGCTGACAACTGCAACCAATAGAACATACTATTCCTATTATCAGCTTTTAAAAACATAAACATATACACACATCACAGTACTGACAACAATGTATTTTTGCCTGATATTGTACCTCCAGCACAACTATCAGGAATATAATATAAATATCCGCTATCTTGCCCACATTCAGGCCAAACAAAAAATGTGACTTGAATAAGTGAATGAGTGAGTGGCTCATAAGTCTGGATACATATGGACAGAACCATAACTGAACATATCTTGCAATAAAAATCATTGTAATGGTATTGACTGCATTAGACAAATGCAGCAAAGGTCTATCTATAATGCATACAGAGTTGTATCTTTATTGGACTGAGACATTAGGAGGTTGTCTACTTTTTCTTGCAAGTACTGGATTAAATTGCTAGAGCATCTTGAAACAAGACAGGAATGTGAACTAGACCAACAGCCAGAGTTCACTGGTTCAAATGTGGCTGCCAGGCAGCAGTGATGAGAATCTGCAGGGTAATTTGTAGTCTGAGTCAGGGCATTAGTTCCATTTTCAAATGGAATACTCGCTGCCGTTCATCCATACAATCAGAGAACCTCAGACTTTTGTAATGAGTCGATAATGGAAAAGGAATCCGGTGAATCTCCCTCTCTTTTAACCTACTCCCACCATCCCTACATACACAAAAATGAACAAAAATTTAATTTGCCAAAGTTTTATAGGGCATTTCCATTTCACCAATACTAGAGTGCTGGACTTATTTCATGTTGGCTGGGGAAGGAAAGTGACAGAGTAGAAGGCAGTAAGGAGGGAGGTCAGAGATGGATGGATGCATTGGTCTTGGGGAGATATAAATGGAGAGGCAGAGAGTGGGAGAAAGAAAGACCCATCATCCAGTGCAGTTACGGCCCACAGAATGACAGCACAGTTTGTGTGTTCTGTCTAAGTGCATGTGCGTGCACGTGTACAGTTTGTTTGTGTGTGCAGGTGGATGAGTAACGAATAAGCACAGCCCGCTCCATCTGCATGTGTCATCAATATCATGGGGTGGACAGAGCTAATTGCAATATGTCAGAGATAATGGATGCTTAGGTAACGTCACACATAAAGAGGGCTGACAACTGCATAACTAGAGTGAATGGACACTGCCATTGGCTTGGGAGCAATAAAGATGCGTTGTAATTATGTCACCAGTTAAGTGATGAGGTGCTATAGGCCTCATTCACCTTCCTAACCACGATCCTCAATTAGACATATCGCCCCCTGCTGGCATTAATGATGAAGGTGGAGGTCAATAGCGTTTGATTCAGGTAAGGTGGAGGACTCTAGGGATGGGTGATAATGGATACAATTTCTTACTTTAAATTGCAAGAAAAATATCCAGTATATTGTGACATGAGTTTGGTTGCAAATTCTATTGAGAAACAAAAATAATCATGTTGAAATTGCTGTTTTAGGTGATTTAGATGAATTAAAACTTGGTAAATTATCTCATTGATCCATTATTGGGTAACATTTGATTTTACAGGTCCCTAGATATCTTATAATTTCCCAAGACTGTTTTAATAATTTCCTAGAAAGTCTCAGAACAGTCTCATAATTTTTCCCTATAATTAAGTTAAAATAACATAATTCTTTTCAGGGAACTTTGAGAGCCTATTAAGAAAAATGTGCCTACGAAGTAAAATTATGTTACTCCAATACTGGAGTAAAGCAACCCTGCTTGTTGATTTGCGATCTTTTCCACGATCGCCTGATAAACACACTTTCTTTTTTTAAAGATTTTTTGGGGGCTTTTCCCCTTTATTATATAGTGATAGTGGATAGACAGGAAAGGGCGAGAGAGATGGGGGATGACACGCAGCAAAGGGCAGCAGGTCGGATTCGAACCCGCGCCGTTGCAGGACTCAGCCTACATGGGAACTCTCTTACTGGGTGAGCTAGAGACTGCCCCAGGTATGACACTTTCTAAAAGTTGACTCATTTTTAGCATCTCAAGTAGGGTTGTAACTAACAACTATTTTAATCTTTGATTAATCTGATGATATTTTTTTCAATTAATTGATTCTCTGTTGTCACAAAATGCCAAGAAAATAGTGTAAAATAACCAACACAAAGAGCCCAAGGTAACATATTTAAGTTATAAATATTCTCCCACCAACAATTCAAAACCCAAAGACATTACATTTACAATGATATCAAAGACAAAAATGTATTTTCTGTTCATCAATGAATTGATTAGTTGTGTCAGCTCTAGTCACACCATATACAGTATATTGTCATATCGCCTAACCCTACTGGTCCTCACATTTTGCATGAATACTTGGCAAGTACACCGGTACACAAGGTACACAAGTTTGTCTTGGGTGGGAACACAGATTCAGGAGACATGTGTTATCCATAGCTGCAACCCACAATCTCTCTCTGCGATTGCATCTCATCGCAGATATAGAAAGGTTGAGAAAAAATAGGTGAGTCATTATCAAGCATTCTCTACACGGAGGTCTGCTGAATCCCGAAGAATAGAACAGAGCTGAACAGTCCCAATCACGTTGATGTGGACTTAATGAACGGCTTTAAATCCGTCTGCCAATCACGGCGCCTTAAGATCCTGAATCCTCGGCCTGAAGGACTCTACCTGCGCATATCTGGGGGTAACTACATCAAAAGTTGATGGCGGAGCGGCCTGAGGTGGCTCATTGGTATGAGCATAGGGGTCTGTTCAGCGGCATTAAGCCCCAGCTAGTTCATTAAGCAGCATGAGAGGGGAAGGACGAACATTGGTGCAGATAGACTGCCTTGATCAATGTAGATGAATGTTCTGCACTGCTGCATGAGAGGCTACAGGAATAAAATCTGAAGTGAATTAATGTATGTGCATTAAGGGTGTGCCTGTGTGGGCATAAAGAGAGCGAAAGAAGGAACATGGAAACAGAATTCAAGTGAAGAAGTCAGTGAGTGTGCAACAAAAAGGAATGGATAAACAAAGAAAGTATGAATCTCGAAGGTGTCTGTGTGAGGCTACCATAAATACAAAGAGAAGCAAATTTCAAATCAGGAAAAAATGACAGCTATAATACATAACATAGAGAACATATGCCTCCTTAAAGTAAGTGTACCATTTTTCTACTGTTTTCTTTCTGTTATGATGGCTATCAATTTGCGTTTTGGACTGCTGCTGAGATGTCGGCCGGGTACTTTTCTCTGATCTGATAAGCACAGCTCCACAAACAGCCAGGAAACACAATAGAGATAGCAAACTGCAGACACAACCTGACGCCTCTTCATCATCCAGACGATGACGATGAAGGGCGCTGTGATGATGTGTGGGGAGGAACTTCACTCATTTTAGTAGAAAGTAAGACACAGAAGTAAAGAGGTAGGGGAAAAAACACCTGTTCTGTCTGTCTCCCAGCCTGCCTGACTATGTCCCGAGGCGCTATCGTCTCCCTAAATAAGAACACCTTGAAAAATAAGGGAGGGTGCTGGGGGAGCAGGGACGCTGCTCAGAGCAAAGAAACATATCTGAAAGAGTCTATTGTTTCAGAGAGAAAGCTGCCTCACCAAATTGAAATGTGTACACAAAAACACCAGAGAAGGAGAATGTGTGTGTGCGCAGGAAGACTCACAAAGCCAGGAGGAGGAAGTCAAGGAGGACCATCCGCCTTTAATTTACTTGATTTGTGCCGGAAAAATCTCAAAGACAGATGCTAGAATATCATTTGAATGCATATGGGTGTTGACTGTACTGGCAGACAAACAGGCTGGCACTTGTTGCTGGCCAAGCACAGAGTCCCAGGTCCCAATCACTACATTGTTTTCATTCCAGTCAGCCTGCTCCATTGTCAATCTGTTGTTGTTTTCTTTTACTGGATTTTTCATTTTTTTAAACAGCACTTTGCTTTTGTTTGTCTGTTAGCATTCTCCCCCCGAGGTAGAATGTGCTTAAGGTAGCAGTATTGGGATAATTGAGATTAATGTATGTGTAGCCCGCTGAGTCTACCGGTTTTCTTTGTGAGAGTAATAGAACAACACTGTAAAGACAAAGACAATATGACAGTGTCTGAAACAGAAAACATCTTCTGAGAGAATGACAATGAAAGCATATGAATAATGACACACTCAGAATCAGCAACACACTAATTAAAATAAACACTTATTTTTTTTCAAAAGGAAAGGCATGTGCTGAATGGACAACAGAGAGACCAACGCATAACTGTTTATTATTATTATTATTATTATTTTTATTATTATTATTATTATTTATCGAAATTATTAAGAGGATAAACCCTTGAGATGATCTTGTTTTCGAGGGGGTCCTGTGAGTACAACTACTCCAAAAAAGGTCTAAAAGTTGCAAAACAAACAATAGCCTCTGCAGGTAGTCGTAGATCTTAGCTACAGAATGGAAGTAAGAAACAATCTGCAGGTTAGACTAGAAGAATGCTTCAAGTCTTTGCCTCAAGGCTTCAATAACTGAATTAGATACATGAGAATGAAATTCATTGTAAAAGGGAATTAATTATTGCATGGATTGTTAAATCAATAACTAATGTCAGGTTATTAGGTTGCAGCCTGGGTAAAGTCTCGGTAACAAGTGTGCTGGTGCACAAACAACAGACCTAGCATTTGACAGCAGGGGAAAACTGCAAACACAAACATCTGCTATTTTTCAATTCCCAGTTGTGGCATATCTTGACCTGATGAAAGAGAAATGAATAAATCATGCTCCATTAAATGTCATTAGGCCTGTTAGAAAAATCTAATTCTACTAAAGTTCAGTGCCGGTTTACAAATTGAATGTAATAGCCCAGAATGCAAATGGTTTGGGCTGTTGTTTGTGTGAATGTGAGACGAAGCAAGAGAACAGTGTGGAAAAAAAGAGAGAAAGAGGAAGAAAAACAAAATATGCGAGTGGAGGAAAAACCTTTAAGCGGCAGCATAATGGGCAACACTTACTCCTCACAGTTTTCATTCAGAAGTCTGAGGGGCTACAACGCCGGGGAATTGCCGATTGTCAAGGCTTTAAAAACTGATGGTTTCATTTCAGGAACAAAGAGGAGAGATGGGGGAAATGTAATTACCCAGCGAGAGCTGTGTGGGAGTTTACCGTTTGATAATTATCCCTTAAAGGCACGCTAAACTTTTCCTTAGCTATTTTTATAAAACTCCGCAGAGACATAGAAGTAGGAGAGGTCGCACCAGCTTCAGGAGGGAAGGGGGGGAAGAGATGAGATGCATGTGAAAGAGAGTAAGGATCAGATACGTAAGTGCTGACTTGTTGGGCAGCTGAGAACACGAACGCTACAGAGAAGCACAATAGGAAATAA
The DNA here is from genome assembly GCF_004354835.1 of Perca flavescens. Lineage (NCBI taxonomy): Eukaryota > Metazoa > Chordata > Actinopteri > Perciformes > Percidae > Perca > Perca flavescens. The sequence continues at coordinate 10,497,613 of NC_041353.1, read as the reverse complement.
AACAATGCATCACACAGCGGCACATCTTGGAGGACAAGTTATTGCCTTGCCAGGTCACAAAAATGTATCGACTTGTAATGGGTTCCATAAAAGTAAATGTTGGAGTTTTGTGAAGAAAAAAAAAACAATGGATGGGGGCATCAAAGCATTCAACATTTTTGGAAATGGATGACTGAAACATTTGATAGGCCACTTTTCATTCCCTCAGCTCTCTTTACCATGCCATCTGTCTCTTTTATAGATGCACTCACACACATGCACACCATACACAGATACTGTATTTAGTGCACATACATAGTTAGCCCAATCTGTGTGCCCGGATTTACCACATGCCTTGTCCATCAAATTCTCCAGTATGAAATAGTAATTTGAACTCATTACCTTATGGAACGGCTGATAATAACAATGTTAGCAAAAGGATAAACATTAAAATCCAATTGAAAACAAATATGGAGGTCAGAGAGGGTCAGGTCTGTTTACGCCAGAATCTCTTGACTTTCCAGTGTTCTGTTCCGAAACTCAAACTGGAAACTTTCCCAACCAGTGAAAACACCATATGAATGTTTTTGAGCTAAAAAAAAAAAAAAAAAAACTCCAGTTGACTGTATGACAGAGAATTAAGTGCAAAAATCCACGGTAAACACCGTAGACAGGTCTCTCTTCATAAGCATACAGGAATGTCACATTAACCCGAAGCAACTCGTTTCCATGCCACACAAAAGCTTTTCATCACAGTTGAAGCCGTTTCCACTTTTTCCACCCGCTCCCAAAATAAGCTAAATAAGAGTTGCTTTGATTTGAACTGCTGGCATCTTCAGATCTTAGTCATGGCAATACCCATTTATCTCAGGGGTGTAGCTCAAGTCCTATGTAAACCCACGTTGCCTCCCTTGTACCCAGAGTCATCAGCTTAACTTCTTTATCAGCAGCATTAATCTTGGTGATACACTCTTTCTAATTAATGGAGGATTGCCTGGTGCCATAAATATGGGTGGAGGTGGGCGAGGGAGACTCCTTGAACTGGTGCACACAAATGCACGTACACAAAGACACAAAATTCCAATACACTGTGTGTGTACACAAAGCTACATACACAAAATGACTATGACCATTCTTCCATAATTTTCCAATACAGACTAATAGGAGACAGTTTAGTTCTAAGGGTCACCCACAAGCCAGAAAAAAATATAGATCTGGGATGTGAATGTGTGTGTTATTGTCAGTGTCACTCTGTGTGTGTTTTTCCATTTGCTTGCAGGATGCTGTTCCATTACGCCAGGGAGCCAATTAGTGCCCCTCAGTTTGACGCCCGTCTCGTCAGGACCAGCGTGCTCATACATGTCAATTGCGGTCTTTAACTGCCACTGACGTTTTAGCTGCCTCATTACAGGAAGATGCATGCAACATGCAACTAACAACCAGGAGGCTGATATGGCAAAATCTCAGTCACCCACCCACCAGCCTAGAGTTAGTAAGTAACGCCCCAAAGGAATGACCTTCCAGTGAAAGCTGACCAATCTAATTGAAAGAAGGGAGGAAGCCGTCACTTAGAAAACAATACTAAGTTCCGGTCATCTGGGAACAATCATATAATAGACTTGAGCAGCAGCTAGTAAGAAGTGTCCATCTATATTCTCCGACAAAACCGGATATGTTCTGTCACATTGCCACGTCTTGGTGATCTTGGTACGGAAACAACAGATGAGTGCAATCAAGCTGTGCTCCATATTGGCAGGAAACACATGCAACATCAGCAAAATACTGCAAGTAGAGAGAGCAGAGGGGCAATGGGGAGAAAATATATTGGGGAATAGAGAGGCAACAATGACAGACTTTAATAAAAGGGGGAAAGAAATTGTAAAAAAGAAAAAGAAAAAAAGAATACAAGACCAGCGATAAAAAGGAGATGACCTAAAGAGAATTCAAAAAGGGTATAAAGGAGGGAGTGTTCAGAGTTTAAATACAATGAAATCTGCAGTAAGATAGTTTTCTTAGCAATCTATTTTCCAGTCAGTCTTTCAAGTCTCTGCCTCAGAAAATAAGGTAGAACAGAATTATACCAATTGGAGTCCAACAGTTGCCTGGGTAATCATTAGAGCTACAAAAAAACTTGCATTTGCAGCGTTAAAATGGACTGAAGTATTGACAAGGGTAGTCATAGTTGTTTAGAGTGAAGTGGCTGTAATAAATGATAAGAAATGTAGCTTTGTGCCCATCATGTGAAATCATATCCCCAAAGACCTGAGAAGACACAAATTAATTTAAGAGCTGAAGCAAAGAACATGTCTCCAACAGTGGTGAACATTTAAGAAAAAAAACTTGGGCAAGCTGCTGCCCTCTGAGCTACTACAGTAAGTAATCCCAGTCTTGCAGGGGCTAACTCTCATCCTGAGTTCATCACACTCAAAGGCCCAATCCCAAAGTCCGGACTCACAGACTCACAGACTTTGGTGCGCGTTCTCGCGAAATTCGTAAGGGCTTAGGGTTGTCCCAATGTCGAATTTCAAAGGGCGTGAGGGTTTGAGTACACACTCACCGAGCCTTTTCCGTGAGTCTGCATCGATGCAGACTTCACCAAAGGGAATTACCCACAGTTCAAAGCGTTGTGACGTTTACCACGGAGACTGTATGGAAATCCGGAAATTACAAAGGTAAACAACAGCATGACACACGGCCACGGAACAGACCAACCTGTTTTCCAGCTTGTAAAACAAGAGCTTGAAATAATGTGGAATCACGCAGCCGTCTCCTGTGCCTTGGCCGTGTGGAAAGCAACAAACTTAAAATGAAAATTCCCAAACCGGCAAGTGTCAGCAACATCTTTTTTATTAAACGTCGCCAAGGTAACATGTGATCTCATGTGAAGTGCTGTCCCAATCCCATTTATACCTATTTGAGCCCATGTGGCCTCACACACTCACTCACTTAGCACCTGAGATCAATTAAGTCTGTGAGTCTTTAGTCCTTAGTCCTCACTTTGGGATTGGGCCAAAGACACTCATGCATTTTGGAGGTGACAATCTGACAAAGCCAGAAGTACAACATTATCGGGAAACAACAGAGATGCCACCTTAATGTCATTCAACTGGACACTGTCCACACCTCGGCAGCATTTTGATATCCTGTGCATAAACATCAGCAAACACAAAAGGTGGCGAAGAGGCACACCCTTGGCCAGTGCCCACATTTAACATGCTTGATATGCCAGATGCAGCTCTTGCTTAGGGTGTAAAGCAAACACCAGCAACCACTGCACCTATATTCATGCAAAACACCTAAGGGACCATGGACACAAAACTCATGTAGATTTGTTTCGCATGATATCTCATGTGGAGGTAAGACAATACAAGTTTCCTGAAAAGAATCAGACTTTTCCAGTTGTTTGTGGCAAAAAAAACAAAACAATTTGAAGATTAAATTGGAAAGAAAAAAAGAAGAATTGAACGAATAAAATATTTTAATAATGATTCTGAAGGCATTTATGCAAACATTCTGGTCATTGGAAGTAGAAAAAGAGGGAGGGAAAGAGAGACATGGAAGAAGAGAGAAAGTCCTACAGCAGTGAGGGCAAGGTCAGAGAAATGCAGGCAGATGTTAGGAGATGTCCCAGAAGTATTCTCTTTGCTGCAGTGTGTGATTCTCTCACACCAAGCACAGAGTGCACAACAATAACAGATCGCACACAAGAAATACTCAGATGGAGGCAGAGCTCAGCTATCAATGAAGTGCACGCATTCATGTTAATTTGGCTTGCAGATGTAACACATTTGCATACTTGTTTATATAGCGTATATGGGCGCAAACATGGGTTATTCATACAAACAGACACAAAAAGTGGCCTCATTTGCATCACGTTATCATCTGCCTGTCATTGCTCAACTTGCTGTACTCCAGGCCCAGTCAAGTAACTTTGGGAGGATTGCATAAGACTTGTGTTGCTGTATTATTTCACTCTGCTGCTTATAATACAGAACGCATCTCTCACTGCCTCCAGACTGCCACAGAAACCTGCACACACACACACCTGCAACGCTATGTCGGTCCACCCAAGGACACCCCGCATGTCAGCTCTGATTAAGCCTGCACTCAGCCCGTAGAATAGAGTTCTTGGGTGGGGGGGAGAGGTGTGGGGGAAATAAGCGACTTGGGTCCAGTAATAAATCGCTGTAGGGAGCCTGGGCTCTTCAGAGCCATGGCCCAGCCGACCCCCAACAGATGCCGGCTGGTTTGGCCTGCCAGTTGCGTCCCGGGCCTGTGGGCCAGCACCATCATGAGCGATGGCCGTGGTCCAAAGCAGGGGTCTGCCGCCACAGGCGCAGGTGTAGACATCGTTAACATCCAATAAGAAGAGAGCGGGAGCCCTGCGGGTGGGGCAAAGTGATATTGATGGAGGCTCGGCTGCTGTTGCCTGGTTCACTGAGCAAATATGAGAATAAATATGGCCTTTTGCATAGAATGCATCTTTCATTAATATTAACCAACAGCGTCAATGGTGCACGAGAGCGTCTATTAACAGCAGTCACTACAGGTTGACAACCGCCGTCTGTTTGTAGTTTTATTTGTGGCTGTTGTTGACGGTTTTACTACTCTCCCTGTCCTCTTTCAGATGACGTAGCTGGTTTGCAAAGCATGATCCAATATATTCTTCTCCTGCCAAGTCACCAAAGTCAATTATGTTTGTTGTTTATTTGGACGTTGGAAGATTATGTGACCATTTGCCAAGCTTGAGACATAATCAGCTGCAAATTAATCCTGTGAGGATTCATATTGTTTTGGCACACACTTTTTCCCCCTCAATGTGTCTGCATTGCCAGAAAATTGAGTAGTTGTGTGAAATAAAAAAACGAGCATCTGAGAAAAAGACAACAAAGGATAAACAAGGCTGGATATGAACTAAATGATTTGGTGACTGGCCAGCTATCCATCCATGAATTAGCTTTTCTAGGCATCTAACCTTTCTAACCAATTCTACAAATACAGTCTCTTCCTTGTGTGTAAATAATCCTCATGTCACATGTTTGAGTCCGACACAAAGCCTCCCTATGCTGCAGCCCAGTTCTCCACAAAGGCCCAACCCCATGATTGTAAGCGCCTTCAGGCCAGTGACAGGCAAGCTGTGTGCCTCATAGGTTAAAGCTTCAAATTCTGGAATTCATTAAAGTAGCAGACACATCTGGTAGATTCAATCTGGGAGTTCAGGCTCTTAGGTCAGTAATGGGGTTTTGTCCAGAGGCAGAACAATGAGTGGTGTCTGAGCTAGATCTAGACATGAATCAGGCGTGCAGAAGTGCGTTCTATGCTCCTCACAACAGAACATTCATGCACTTCCCTGCTGATTTTCCTGAATCACCATGATGATCCACACCAGCCGTCTATCTGTTTCTCAACAGGAACCTCCTGTGGTGCTCAGCACTCTCTCCTATGAGCTGTTTGAGTCCATTGAGGGGATTTCCCTTAATCTGCTGTGTTTGCAGATAGCATTGTTGCTGCCACTAACTTTAGTTCAGTGGGTGAGTGATTTAGGTGCCCTGTTGGGGCTACACGGGCTGCCTGCTCGTTTCAGGACCAAAGTGGCGATATGCTAAACCTCTTATTTGTACAGTGCATATGAACATCCCATTTTCTTTTCCGTCCTTGTGTGCCAAGGTCTTGGAGTTGTTCTTTCTAGTCTTAAAACAGCTTGGGCTCGGTTAAGAATTTTTGTTAATCTGGGCCTGTAAAGCCTTGAATGCTGGGCAAAACAAATAAACTTGAATGTTAGGTCCGGGATGGTGCGGCTCAGTGATTTTCTTTTCTCTTTGCCTCTGTGACGTAGACGGAGGGGAATCTAGAGCATGGGTTTTTGAATGTTGGATTGACGAACAATGTAAAGGCAAGTACTTTTGGATACAATATATTTATAAGCCAGAGGTCAGGTCTGACCTCTGTTGGTCAATGTTAGAAATATTGCAGCATGCTTCTTGCTACATATAGCTAGCATGCTGCATTGCATAATGGTGTATCAGTGTGCCTCCAGATGGCTAAAACAAATACATTTTAACTCTTCTTTAATTTAATAATGAAGTAGTGGTAATAGTTTGCTTACATTGAAAAAAATACATCTGTAATTTTGACATCTACGCACATGTACTCTGTCATGCGTATGTGCTGTCAGCCTTGGGTGCTCTTATCTTCCCTCTTCTGTTCGCAGTATTTTCCTATTCATTAGGACTTGTACACAAAGACTGTGGTGCCATCTCTGCCCTCCCAGCTGATTCTTTCATCCCTCCCCCGGCAGTGACTGGCAGCACGCTGAGCCCCCGGTGAGTCTGGTAGCAACTTGTTAAGTTTGCTACAAGGTTCCACAGCAGACCTCATTAGCCATTCACGATCATCCGGTGGCCTCACTTCACCGCGCACATTGACGCTACATGGCGGAGGCTGCCGCTTGGTTTCTTTCTGCTGTTCTGGGACACACTTTGCCCTTGCTATATTGACACTCCAATACTAATGAGCAAGCATTGGCTGTCATATCTTAGTTCAAGCACCTGTAAACCTTGGCGTAAGGACACAGGGAAAACACAGCGCCTGGAGGACTGTCCTTAACACCTCAAGTGTTCTGGATAATACTAATTAGTTTGTAAAGGACGAACCATTAAAGAATAATGAAACATTAATTTTAATTAGGTTGCATTTATTTAGCCAGTTCAAAAAATTATGTAACTTATAATCAATGTACAGGAAAGCCCATGCACACATGTATTCATTACATTTCAGAAGGCACGTGTCAAGAAAAGCCTTCATAATATGTATGCATATGATAAATGTGCGTAGACACAGGTGTGTGCGCTAGTACATGTCCACACATGAATTAATCATTTTTAAGAGCTAATCTGGTATGGCTTTCTAATTAAAATTATAATTAAAAGTACCATAATAATACAAAACATGAGAAACTGTCATCGACTTGATTTATTTGTAATCAATCAATATTTACTAGCATTATTCCAGTCTGCAACCACTGCCCACATTACTGTATGTTGAAGCATTTGGCACTGTGTAGGCTGCATCCCTATTGTCCACAGTCTAAGGTCAGTTCAGCTGCTAATAGAGCCATTTCAATAATAGAGCAAACATTTTGCCTTCACAGCATAGTGGTGTTTACATCTACCATATTTGCAGTAACGTATGATTATGTCCTTCACACATCCTGATCGATTTGTCTCATTCAAGTTAAATAGCAGCATCGTATAGATGTTTCTGGAGGGACAGATAAATCACTGGTTGAAATTTACTGAGCATCTGCATTTTTTCATGTGAGTTTTGGGGGTGGCGAGGCTGGCAGGCACACGCTGAGAAGGATGAGTAATGACGCCGAATCAAGACGCGGAGGAAGTAAACACACTGGGCTGTTGTTTCTATCGGACATTTCACCCTGGGGCTGTCGTCACAGCAACCCTTTCTCCTAAAATTTATTATGGTCTGCCTGTACCTCCTACTGCAAAAGCAAAGTAATTCTAAACCAAGGGGCCTCAGAAACTGCTCTTTGCATGCATTTTTCTTTCCTCTGGCTCTTTGTCTCTGTCTTTCTCCCTCCTCCCTCGCCAGGTATGGACTAAGTGGTTGCTGTCAATTGAAACACATTGTTTCATGCTACACACAGATCCATGGGGTGCCCTGCCCCACACAAAGGCCAGCTGAGATGAGCACACAGTCCCATCTTTACAACTCACCCTTAATATGCATGATGCATGAGCTTACCATCCCTAACGCTACACTCTAAAAGCCAGAAGACAGAGTCCAGCCACTTTATTTTCTGGCCCTTCTTATACAGCTGGATCAAGCTACGGGGGCTGGCCCATGGCCCAAGTCTCAGGGATGAAGCTAAGCCCGGGCACATTCCCAGCCAGGCCACCTGCCAGCAGGCCCCACAATCCAAGGCAGTGGATGGATGGAGAGCTTTCTCCCTCCTACTCTATCCCTACCATCTTTTTTTCTTGGATTTAAAGGTTATCTGCAGCCATCCTGTCTGGTGCCTCTGGCGTGAGTTGGAGAGAGCGGCCGGCCCAACACAGGTGTGAGCGCTGCCGATAAGCAAAGGAAGGCTAGGAGAGGAGGCAATGAGTGAGGGGCGGGGCAGAGGGTGGCAAAGAGATATGGAGATTCATCGTGGGCCGAGACTGACCTTCATTCACAATATTGTACACAGATGGAGTGCTCCCGGGATGAGAAAACAAAAGGGATTGTTCCGCATAGCCAAACCATATAGCTGTAATCTTCCCTACTCAGCAAGGCTGCTTTGGTTTTTTTATTTTTTTTTTTTTTTAAAAAAGAGAGCGAGAATGAGAGAGCAACAGAAACAGAGAGACAAAGGAAGGGTGGTAGTGGCACTGGTTGAGCGAGAGACAGTACATGTAGCTACAGAATAAAGTATTCATCATGGAGCATTTAAGAGAACATCGAAAATGAACTTGGCCTCAAAATGTTTTTTTAAGGGCTGTACTAAAGTGAGGGATTAGGATCAGGGATATCATCTGTTCTTCCAGCTTTACAAAGTGAAAACACAGCCAGGGCTGGGACAGAGCGGCCAATCCCAGAGCTCACTAGCTCACTTGCAGTGTGTGTAGCTCCTCCATTAATAACTAATAGGTGGAACATTAGGGGGAAATGGTGAGTATATCTTGAGGGCTTACATTAGCCTGGTGTACAGTATCTCCTCATCTGGGTGTAGGACGAGAGAGGGAGAGAGACGGGATGCGTTGTCCTCTCTTTGACTTTCTTCCTCCATTAACCGCCCTGGGAGGATAATTCGAGTGCTACTAAAAGTGCACAGAAACAGCACAGATGTATGCAGACTGCTGAGCATAAGCACATGTGCAGCCATTCAACAAAGCAAAAGTGTACCCGTTGAGTACCCATTAATGTCCTCTATATACATGTGATCACATGTGCTGGCATTTGCATATATGCAAATAACATGTGGCTGACTACATCCATATAAACATTTATATACATATAAACACATGCACAGACATGTGCATATTGTGCATAAATAACGCAAAAACCAGAACAGTCATACCACCACATCATCTGCATACATGCAAACTAGTTAGCGGTTGTGTTGCCATTGTAATATTAATTCTGATTCCAACCAGCAGCCATATTGAGTGCCTCGGTTCCAATTTGACTCTTAATGCATTGCACTCGACTTGTCAATATCAGGAGCTACAAGATAATATGCAGGCTACCCTATTACTCATTATCCACATAATGAAATACATAATAGTCCTCTAACACACAGTCAAAATAGAAATAAAACCAATGGTGTAAGTCCAAATACATATTTTGCTCCCTAATGAAAAAGGCACCACTTAGACACATTTTCTTGGAAGTAATTTACAATAGGTTATTTGTATCTTCTGCTTCAATTGTTCCAGTGCCATGCTATTTCAAGTCATTTAGGAGTCCACATTGAATACTGTGAGGGTTAAAGATGGTATTGAAAGCTACAGAAAAATGAATGTAATGAATAATCATAATTGCACTGCAGTCAAGTTTCATTCAGTAGAGAGCAGTAACAAAATTATTTTATTATTAAAAAGTTTCCTAAAACATCACCTACAGTGTCAGTGGTGAAAAAGTTATAAATAAAAATTATTCTTGAATCAACACTTCTCTACCCGGAGTGGTTTATGCAGCATTGGGAAAGCTACTACTGCTTTTTGGTATGAAATGTGCATAATTATCATAATAACTAATGATGATTCATGGATTGCTTTTCAGAGATCAGTGATGCACACAGATTGTATAGTGATTGGGGAGGGGAGTTGCCCCTGTGCATTCATCTAGAGTGCAACCGTTTTTGAAACACAACACCTAGAGCATACCAAACACATATGTATACACACACACACGCACAGAGAAAGAGAGAGAACCACTCTTCTATGTCTCTGGCTAATTTCAGACTCTGGCTACACAAACATCATTAATCAAGCTGACTAAGATTAGTCACAAGCAAGCTCCCCTACTTGTTTATTATAATTAAATCGATGTATGTGTCATTGCAGGCATGGACCCGAACTATGGCAGAGGCGGCTATACTCACTACAAAAAGATGGGCTGAAAAAGAAATAATTAAAAAATAAGGGAAAGCTAGAAAATACAGAAAAGGAGAAGTATGTGATGGAGGTAAAGTTTAGGCCGGGAGGTGGCTGCGCATTGGCAAAACTGGATACAAGTTAAGGCTCGCAGATTGGAGAAGGAGGTGAGAGGTGCCTTTTGTTGTTCTGTACTTTATAAATAACCTCGGCTACATCTGCAAAAAGGGGTCCACATGGAAAGGTTCTATTCAGTGCAGTTCAGATTGTATAACCTACCCATTCACAGTCTCACAGCACAGCAGAAAACATCTCACAAAAGAAAGAAAACACGACGGAAAAGCAAGCTGGGGGCCCAAAAAAAAGAGAGAGAAAAGAAATATCCTTTCAGGAGCTAAGCTATGAAAAAAGGCAGACCAGACACATTTAAGTAAACACTCCCCTGTGTGAGCTCCACAGGCCAACTGAAACCTTAGATTGTGTATTTCTTTTTCTGTATTTTTATTTTTTCTCACATTGTGTCTGGGGTCCTCTCTGTGACCGTCAGGAAATAAAATTTACCACGGAACCACTGTGTGCTCAGTGAGTAGATGGAGAGCGCCGCTCCACCTCTCTTTACATATCCAAGAGAGGTGTAGAATGTGGAGGGGAGAGAAGCTGGTTGAGTGGGCAGCCATGCAGGAAGGCAGATATTTGATTTGTACCAGATACTGGGGGAGCACACAAGAGATAAAGGGAGAATTTCTTGTAGATAACGTGACATGGTAATGGCTCATAAAGAGAAAGTAAATTGGGAGGATAAGGTTTACAACCATAGTGGATTGGGCAGTAGAGGGCCAGAGGAAGGAGCAGCAGAATGACAGTGTGTTGGGACTCATATCGGGGCAGCACTTATGGATACCAGGTCTGCCATAAACTCTTTTCTGCCATAAAAAGGCTTTTTCTGTGAGGGATTTTGATAACGGGTGCTGAATGTTTTATGTACAGGAAATTGTGGCGATACTCCAAAATCTGCTCAAGTTACTACAGTTTAATTAGCCCTAGGGAATGAGCCTGCGAATACAAACTAGCTGTGTCAATTTAACTTTGATGATCTGAAAATTCCTGTTTCAATTACGGTTTCAACAGAACACATGTATTAAAACTAGACATACAGCAAAATTTGACTGCACATAAAGTGGCTGGAATGACTGCCATTTGAATGGAGGAACGAGAGAGGTGAACCACCTGCGTGGTGAATAAAACATGAGAATACCGATAGGGCTGCGCCGACCAAAATGAGACAGCTATGTCTTTGTACTGCATCAACCCTTGACCTCGTCGTCAAATTGGTTGACATCCCACACTCCGCACACACCTGGCAAGTGTAGTGAGGCTTGTGATTATGTGGGCTCCCATTTACATCGCTGGTGGCAAGCATAGCACTTATCTCAAAACGAACATCACATTTCATTTTAACTGTGTTGTCGCAAAGAGGCTGTAGCTGCTTGTGCTCTCTCTCTCTCTCTCTCTGAAGTTTTGCAAATGCTTTAATATATAATAAGACAGAAGCCACAAACTACCCTTAGTAGCTTTTATTTGCAAAGTATTAATGGTTTCTATCTCGTGCTGTTAAGCAATCCAGCTGATGTCTTGTGGAATGCAAATACAGTGCAACAGTCAACAAGGGCAGCCAGTGTTCTCAGGGAGGTTCTCACTTGTTCACAGTACCTATACCGAATGTGGTAATGATTTATTGATGTTAAAATGCTACATGTAATACCTTGCAAAACACAGGTTAAAATGACATTACCAAATGGATATCCAGGTGCAATACAGAAAAATACTTGCCCACCACCGCAGAGACACAGAATCTCTTGACAAAGACACCCCTAAGGAATCACAATCACTACATTTAGAAGAAAATAACTGACATCAAACTGGCCTGTATGTTTGTTTGTTTTGCACTCTTACTTCGTTTAGTTCAGATTCAGTGTGCAGAGAGAAACAGAGATGGTCCTGAGGTAATGGACCCCCAACGGACAGCTGAGAGGACTCACAGGAGAATATGCTTACTGCTTTCAATTAGATACTGCCAAGTAGAGCTTGGTGTGCAGATTCCAAGCTCTGGGCGTCGTATGAGGGCCCTTGGCAGGCTGCTCAGCTGCACCCAGCCCATGATCAAGAGGCCAAGCTCCGCCATAAAATACCACAGAAGCAGGCTTGGCTAGAGCTCCCAAATCTAACTCTAGGAAGTGGAAAGCCTGCCCAAGGCCGTGAGAGTTACAGGCTTTTCTCATCGCCAGCATCCATGCACATGCCATGGCTGCGGTAATGGTGTTAATCAGATGCTGCTTTGGAGGAGAGGATGAGTCATGTGCTTTGTGTGTGTTTGAAGAGAGATGTTCCTGGGTCAAAGTAGGTCACGGGGTTAATGGCAGTGTATTTTATCTTATGGGTATTAGGACTACATCCCTTATTTGCTGATGGATGGCTGATGTCAGCTCACAAGTGGCGCTACCTTCGCAAAGTCATCAGTCCATGTAGGTGCAGCAGTGCTCATTGGTGTTACAGGGGGCAGAATGAAAGAGAGGGATATGATAATATTGGGATAAAGTGCTAAAGTTTACCAACGCGTTAACATATGCACTGTATGCATTGTTGTAGGCAAAACGCTGATTAAACGATTGGAAAAAACAGATGCAGATGCTTTCATACAGTGTTGTTACAGACTGTACCTATTTCATGAATACTACAGTAAAAAGGCAGGTTTATTGTATTACTTACTAACAGTATCGCTCATAACTATTTGAGAACTTGGTTTTGCACAACCAACATTACAAAACCAAATAAATCCAAACAGGCTTTAAGTGACCTGGCTGGTTGTATAAGCGCCCTTGGGGTTTTCTGCACGAAAACACAGTCTGGTTTATATCTCTAATTTTATACTTGTTAATTGGATTGCAATTCCAAGCATACATACAGAGGTAACCTTTTAGCGGTGATAAGGTTAACACACTGTTGGTCTTCGTAATGAGGGCTTAAATAAGCACAAGTTCCGCTACCAGGGTTGTCAAGGAGGTGGGGGCTACTGAGAGAAAACCATGACACATTTTCTCAAGAGAAATAGAGAGAGAGGGAGAGAGAAATTGATAGCACGCACAAGAGGTAGCTCTCATTCTATAATGGAACGCTTTGGCGGGTGGCATACCACACGTTGTACTGGTTGCCTGGAGCACCATGGCAACAGGGAGAGAGAAGGATTGAGAGAGGTGGAGGTTCAAGGACTTCACTTGTTCCAGCATCATTTTAATTACTTTAGGCGCCGGCATTTAGTGAAACAGATGCATTCTGGAGCTCCAGCAACAACTGGGAGATTCTGGTGCTTGAGGGTTTCATCCCCCCACGTCGGCGTTAGCAGTTGCCTGAGGCAACACGCTGTCCATCCGCACATACACGTATATCGATTCATCCGTCCATATGTATGTCTGTCCATACATCCCATTCTCGTGAACGCTGTGTCTCAGGAACGCCTTGGAGGAATTTCTTCAAATTTGGAACAAATGTCCACTTGGACTCAAGGATAAACCCTATGTCACGGTTACCTCACAAAACCAAAAATACACTTAATACCTTTTTATTTAATTCCTTCAAAGTTTTCACTACATATATTACATGAGTCTGGACAGACATAGATGTAAACTGCAACATAATTTGTTGGCGGAGGCATACAACTGGGTTAGGTTTTTTTTTTTTTTTTTTTTAAAAGCCTTTCTCCCCTATCATCTTTGTGAAATTACTGCAAAAATTGGAAATACAGAAAGATTAGAGAAAGACTGATAATGAGAGAGGAAGACAGAGACAGGGACAAGGAGAAGAGAAAAAAGCAGCACGAGAAAGACGAATGAGAATAGAGATGAGGCAAAGTGAACACAGATAGAGATCGACAGTATGGGAGATACAAGCTGTTTGAAGGAGGTTTGTAAGAGATATGAGGAGAAAGGACCAAGGGAAAAAGGATTGGGGGTGATTTGTAGGGATATAAAAGCTTCAGCATTCCATATAGACACACACACACACACACACACAAAGAGACAAAAAGTAATTATTTGGAGGATGCAAGGATCAAGAAGAGTTTTGCTTTACTTTGTCTGGCAGCTACCAGAGATGTGGCACATATAGCGTCAGTGTTCGCAACCTGCTTAAATGCATATGCATATCTGTATGTGTATTTTTGTACATCTGTTTGCGCGTGTGGGTCTGTGTGTGAGAATATAGCAACGAAAGCGCCCTTTTCTCCTGATGCCATGGCTAACACGATCAGCACTCATTAAGAGCTCTCCAGAGCTCAGGCACCTCACAGACAGAAACCCTCTCCAAAAGACAGCCCCCGAAACCCAGTGAACACACATGGCTTCCTGCCTGTAAGCCTCTTCTCCAGTGTAAACAAACTGGCATCCACTTAAAGCACTGGCAAGGTTATTTATATAAAATGTAATTGACAAAAAATACACCAAATGGTTCTCTCTGCCCAAAAACCTCCTAAAAAAGGTAATTTCCTAAAAAAAGTTTAATTTCTTCCTCATCATTCAGATCATGACTGAAAATGTACAGTTTGTGATTTACATATCATTGGTTTTACAGTATTCAAGTATTCCTGATGAGCATACAGTATTTAAGGTTTGGCTTTAAGAAGAAATCTATCATAATTTCATCACCTTCTCAGAATTGATTTTTGTAGGTTTGTAACTATCAGATTATAGTGCCACTATTTCTGTAACATACTGTAAACCATTACTGCCCAAACCAGTCCAATGATAATCCTACACCATATTCCTTCAGGGAATATTGGTCTACCTTAAAATCCCCAATTCATGTTGTCACATAGAGTACTTTAGCCTAGCTTCTGCTGATGGTGGAAGAAGCAAAAAAGATATCAGGAAAGGAGCAATTTAGATAGAGAAAGGCTGCTTTTTAATAAGAGGTCATATGTGCAAATTGCATGTGCTAGACAAGCCTGATAATGTGCTACGACAAGCTAATCCATTACACCTATGGACGTTACATCTGATGCAGTGCTGTAATCTGCTGCGTGAGAGGAGGCGACGGAGCACATCGGAGGTATACAATTGTCCTTGTCCGCGTCATGTTTCTTTCTTAGCGTAGCAGGGGAAGTATTTAG
The DNA here is from genome assembly GCF_004354835.1 of Perca flavescens. Taxonomy (NCBI): domain Eukaryota; kingdom Metazoa; phylum Chordata; class Actinopteri; order Perciformes; family Percidae; genus Perca; species Perca flavescens. The sequence goes on along the minus strand of NC_041353.1, from coordinate 10,482,376 downwards.
ATCCCCAGGGATACACTCAGGGATGAGAGCGGCCCGTGGCTTTCCCTTTGTTGCCTGTAATGGATTATTTCATACAAACATGCAATTGGGCTGCGTTACTGATGGATAGCAGCCGTTGTTATGGTAAAGTCACTCCATCGCCTTCCCTGGGTCCCCTATTAATCTCAGTCAAGTCAATGGCGCCATTGTGCAAAATTCCCCATTAAACCATAACACCTTGACAACAATGGGAATGTCAGTGCAGCACCTTCCAGGCTCTTCCCAGGAAGGAAAGAAAATGGAATGTTTTCCAAACTGATTACATGGATTAATTGATGTATTTCTAAACCTGTAGAATGTACGAGAAAGAACAGATGGCCGTTTATCTCATTTGTAATTGTATGAATGTTTTTTATTTGGATGGTAGATTGTCTGCAGGTGCAGATTAAAGGTGACTAAACTCATTTCCTCAGTGAGAGTGAACCTGGCTGACCTGCAGTGTTAAACGACTTTAGCCTGTGACTCTGGGTTGAAAGATGGGGATGGAAGGAGATAGAGGAGAGGAAGATAGACTGATAAGAGGAAAGAGGGACAACTTGAGAGAGAAAAGGCAAAAAGGAAAGAGAAAGACAGGTAGTCTACTGAGCGACAGTCTATTGTCCACTCTTGCTTCACTGTGTGACAACATTTTTCTCTCAGGCTCTGTCGCTCTAGTTTTCCTCATCTCCCATTCTTGTTCTCATTCTCTCCTTCCCTGTCTGTCAATTTGTGAAGGCCGCACATCATTACTGTCAAAACTCACACTGCAGTGCCAATACAAAAGCCACACACATACAATATCACATATACAAGCACACACACTCGTACTTGACGCCCACTCATGCATTAAAAGAGAGTGACTTCTTTTCTCCGACTGGGTTCTGACACTCCGCAGCAAGCTTTTCCCACAGGAATCCTGAGTGAGACAGACAAGCAGTGTGAACTCAGAAGAACTGGAGTCTTTGATTTTCCTGTCAGACACTTTTAGCCCCCTGGTCCCCCCCAAAAAAACCACACAGTTTATCTCTATCTTCATCTGATTGTGACATTGCCTACTGCAGATACAATCTGTGCATCTCGAGCCATACACATCCCAGATCGCCGCATGATCTCGGTGACCTTTGGCTCGCTTCGCACCGTATACATTTGTTTAAAAGACCATAACACAATCAGCTCAAATTTCTAATGAGGGATAATTATTGTGAAGGAGGTACAAGAGAGAATGAGAACATTCAAGATCATTTAACTGCAGGGTGTGATGAGAAGCTAAAACCTGAAGCCTCTTAGAGTCAGAGAGGTAGGTGATTAAACCCCGTCATCAAATCTCACCTCCTTCTCAAGACACGTGATGCAGCTGGAGAGCACTGATTACCATCGATGACACTCCACCCCATCCATCTGATCCCCTTAAGGAGGTTGTTAAATCCAAATAGGCTCCCCCGTTAAAAGTGGTGTCAAGTAAATAATAGATCTTTTTATCTATAGGTGTGGGGACTGGATAAACATGAAAACGAGCTTATCAAAACTGAAAGGTGAACAAGTTAAAAGGTGCTCTAATCAGATCTGGCACTGACTGTACCTCTCGGCAACAGTCTGGTGTGACTGAAATGGGTGGCTTTGCCTTAAAGCCAACTACTGTACATGTATCACCAATTTCACCAAAGCAATACGTCTGAGTAATTGGAGACCAGTGATGTTTTTACATTTTTAGCAATTTAGATAAGAGCCTTGCTCTGAGAGATTACACTTATACCCAGTCAATGTTAGTGATTCTTGTTTCACCAGTAGTCAAAGTTGATGTATGAACATTAACTGTTGCCATGGCAGCGCAGTTAGAAAGATGGGACAGACTAATGACCTTTTTTTTTGTTAAGCCTTGGGTTATTGGCTAAAGCCTGATGATGAAAGTGAAGTATTTTTCATTGCAGTGACTCTTATTTGCAAAATACAGGCAGAACATTGATTATGATGCATTCAATAGAAATTTTGGCACTTGCCCCGGTTGATTGCCTGTAGCAAAAAGGTCTTCATGTTAAGGTGTTGACTTTGTTGAGTATTATTTTTACATCAAGATAGAAGATAAGTTCATGCATTTATAAAACATGACTGGTTATGTGTGTTAAAGCCATCTTCACCTTTGTAAAAACAAAAACAAAGGCGAAGATACACAGAGCAATGGCACTTTTGCACCACTGTAAAGAATGACGACATTCAGAGACACTCGCTGCAGCGATGTGCGGCCCCTAGAGCTCCAGCTCTAAGTGTCTCAGGCAGCTACAAACACAGCCCATAACTCTGCCTTGCTGATAGACCGGGGATTGTCTCTACTACCAGGGTTCACCCCTCCCCTCTTTTCTTTTTCCCCACCCGCCTCGTCCCCCACCAATACCTTGTCCCACCGGAGTCGTAAATTGCTCCAGTGGAACCCGCCAAGAGCAATGAAGCGGACATGTGACAACTTACACACACATGCATGCCGGTACACTTGTTCAGACACAGTCAAACATATTAACACACATCTGAGTGCAGACATAGCACCCTAAACTGGAATACACGAACACCACCAAAATGTGCCTGATCATTAGTGCAGAATCCCCACTACTAAAGTCAGAGATGAAATGTGATGGGGCTAATGTTATTGGGGGGGTTGCTAATCTAGTAGCAGACCAAGTTATTAGTGCTTTAAAAGGAAAAGCCTGTAGAGATATGGTAGAAAGATGGGAATGGAAGGTGGGGACTAAGACAGACACACTGACAAATGAAGAAAGCGAGGGAGAAGCTCATTAGGCTACAGTGGTTGAGGGAATAGTCAATAAAAAGCAAAATGATGAACACGGGGGAGCGAGGAAAAAAAAGAAAAATAGATGAGAGTGGAGACTGAGGAAGAAAAGGAGATGAGCAAAGAAGGATGAGAATAGGGGACAAAGGGAATTGGGGGATGTTTTGAAATGTGGAAATAGAGTTATAGTACTGTTATTGCAATCCTATTCTTTCACATAAACCTGTCTTGATGTCAGAAAACCACAGAGTGCAAATATATGAAGTTTTACCCGGTTCATGCTCATTTGGATGAGGCATCTGGATGTTGGTTGTTTTTTATTCTGTCAAGCTTTATTCACAGTAGCAGCAGTCCTTTCTCTCGCTCTTTTTTTACCGCTCCTGTCTGTGAGTCTCACAGGGTGGGTGACAATCAGCTGTGGAGTCACTTCAGTGTCTGACGAGGGCAAAACAGCCGTATCCTATAACAGGTATTACTATGCACATCACTCTTGCTTTAGTGCCAGTGAATGGAAAATAAACCACCTCGCTGAATTGCACTAAGCTCGTCATCTACTTACAAGCAGCAGCAAGGTACAGCCAGAGTGCCTTTTTTTTACCAAAAAGGTGAAGATATACTGTATTAAAGCAAAATGAAGATTTGGTCATTTAAACAGAAGTTAAAAAATTAGGATATTTATATATATATATATATATATATATATATATATATATATATATATATATATATATATATATATATATATATATATATATACACATACACACACACACATACTGTATATAGTGAGAGAGAGAGAGAGCCAAGGGAGGTCTTTATTTTTTAATGAAAGAATTGTCTTCTTTGCATATTACTATAAACTGTGAACTTTGTTTTTTTTTGACAGCATAATAAAAGCTACAGGCCTTCACCAAGGACAAAAATGTTTCTCTGCACATCGCGATCTTAATCATCCCACTGCTCATTGCCCTGAGAGACTTTGTGACTTTCCTCTTTCTAAAATGCCCGACAGTAGCCCATTAGCAATTAAGAATTACGGTTCACCGCACTTCCAATGACAGAGAAAGACAAATTTCCATCATACATTATACTGTAGGGGTTTAACTAGCATCAGATCTTAACCCTATATTTATGTTGTTAATCCATGGATACCAGTTTTATTATTTAACAATTTTATGTATGACATTATTGTAAATAAAATTAGTCATGACACATTCACACACTCACAATCTGTGGCTTATATATTTTTTTGTATTTGATGCTATAGTTTTTAATTGGCCTATGATCACCCAGAAAATATATTTGCAGGTATAAGTGAAATTAAATAAGTACATTTTTAACAGCCTGCATCCCTTAAAGCTTAGTTGAGATTGAAATCTACCTTGAAATATAGCTTGTGGCAGTCTGAGCCGCGTCCTTTCCTGTCCAATATGTTAATTGGTGATACCTGACTGCCTTGAGCACTTTTATAATTTATGATTAAGCTTGCCAGAAAATATCAAAGTCTCAATTACTTTAATAGCTTTTCCTGCAGAATAAAAAACGATTGTAACGTAACATCACCAAGTTGCGCACACATTGTAGACACACTGGTCAAAGTGTCAGGTCCGATATTCAGTTTTACAGTTTCATCATTTCCCGGTCTAACCCTACATTATTCCCAAAGACGTTGCAGATTACCTATTAAAAGCATTCCTATGAATGCCCTAGAGGAGAGACTGGTACAAAATGCCCATTTGTAAAATTCATTATATCAGGACTACGGAGACACAGATTTCTTTGATTCATGTTGCCATTGGGTTTAAACACTTTGGACATAGGGCAACATGTCTTATTAACTACTTTGTTTGAAGTATACTGAACCCTTCAAGGAGATTCGAAACACAGATCTGACAACAATTCTGAATTCTTCTTCTATCAGGATAAAGAAACAAGTAAGGAGGGTAGCAGAGATTACAGCAGCAACCTTGAACAAGACAATCTTTTGCTGTTAAGCCAACATCCCTCACTCACCTCACTTGTCTTAGTCAGTTCATATTGACAGTACAGTGAATTCTACAAGGAAATCCATCCAATAAATGTTCCTGTCTATTCTCAACAAACTTCAGCTGGCAAAATAAAGAGTGAGAATAAATGTGTCAACTAATGATAATCCCAATGAAACGGTAAACAAACAATAAATAATCAATCAAGCGTTATGTAAGAATTGGACGTGTTGCATTGACATTTTGTTTATGCATGTTTAGAAATACTATACCAATGCTTTCTAGTTTTTGCATGTCAACTTGTTATGCACTGAGGCTACTGTATGTGCTGCCTGCAAGTCCTCAGAGTACAAAGCACTGTTGGAACCACACAAAATCTAATATGATCAGCGTGTTGTGAATGCCTGCCAAGAACCACGGATAGACAGCGCTGAGGCAGGATAAAACCTATTAACCCATGTTTATTTCCTAATTCATTTTGATTCCCAACGTGACTCAAATCTAATTTCCATTTCCTGTAGAACAACAATTTATCTCCAAAATAATGAACTCTATTAAGATATCGCTGTGAGAGCCATTTTTCTCCCCAAAACATCCATTATGGAAAATAATATCTGAAGCTGCAGTGGCCATTGATCCAAATGATGCTGGAATTTCAATCTGTCACATCTCACAGAACTGAAAATAATCACAAAAACAGATCAACATCATTAGCCCATATATAATAGCATGCAGGCTGGAGTTTAAAGTTCTCAAACCAGTACTTACTTGACTAAGACCCTGTTTACATGTTTTTAAATGCGTCTTGGGCAATCGGACCACAAGTGGACAGCGCTAAATACAAGTGACCACCAAGACACGTGGTGATCCTATCACTCAAAACCACTGGCCCAGGTGGTCTGGACCACATATCTTTTGTAGTGTAAACGCTAGTGTGTCCTAATGCTTCCCCGACAACGTCATCAATGCAGGACTTGGTGGTTGCTTTGGTGACAGCACTAACGCTCTATAATTTGCCCATTTTACGACAGGTTGGACAAAGTGTTGTGTGACCGTCCATCATTTGCCCTATTGAAGGAGATGTGTTGGATTCTGCTGACAGCACCATCTCCAGCTGTACTGACACAACAGCTAATGTGGCTGGGGCGGGGGCCTTCTAACGGAAGTGACGTAGGCAGGAACGAAATCCGAACACAGGTGGGCAGCTGGAGACGCATTACAGACACAGTTGTGAACAGTGATGTGTCTCGGCTGTCCACTTTCTTATTGAATTTAAAATATTGGTTTTAACTTTTAGAGCTTTAAATGGTCAGGCCCCAGAATACATTGCTGACTTGTTACGCCCATACTCCCCAGGCCGTGCCCTTCGATCAGCAGGCCAAAGTCTCTTAATGGTCCCAAAGACTCGCTATAAAACACGGGGAGACCGGTCCTTAGAGGCTGTAGCCCCCAGACTCTGGAACGCCTTGCCCTTGCTCCTCTGTGTGGCTAATTCTGTTGATTCTTTTAAAAGGCAACTCAAGACACTGTTATTTAAACAAGCTTTTAGTTGATTGGGTTTAATTTATCTTTGACTTTTTAAATGTTTTAACTTCATCCAATGTATTTCAATGTGGTTGTACCTTGTGAAGCACTTTGTGATTTTTATCTGTGAAAAGCGCTCTATAAATAAACTTTACTTACTTACTTACTTACTTGTGTTGCGATCACACGAACACACGATAATTGGTGTGAACTCAAATGTGTGTTGGCTGTTGATAAAGCAATTATGGTCTCCATAAACAAAAAAAGACAGTAGCCATGAAGCAATGCTAAAATGGTGAGGTACAGAATCCTATTCAGTAGTATTTTTTATTAAATTGGTATATACTGGAAGCAATGAATGAGTATACAATCCTAACTGCCTGTAAGATTTGGTTGGTTGGAATGGTGTATAAAAAGAGTCTTAAAAGAGAGGGTTCAGGGAAAGTGTCACCATTCCATTTAATATTATTCAACTGAATCCACGGTCCCCTCCTTTTCTGCTTTATTTCACCACTCTCACTTTTCTCTTTCCATTATGCAAACTCACTCTTTGATCTCAAACAATGAAAGGTGGCTTTATCTTAGAACAACAGAGAGACAGACGATCAGAGACTCAGTACACCTCAGAGAAATCCGGAAGAGAATAGAAAGGTAGAGGAAAAGAGAAGGAGAAAAAAATGTCAGCTCTTGAAGGAGGGAAGAAACAAAATGTGATATACACCTGGCCCATAACACCATACTGAGCCTTTTTACCAAGGGCTACAGCATTAGAAGAATATTAGATCTCTAGTATGCTGTAAACAAGAGTTGTCGAAAAATGTGTAATATATATATATATATATATATATATATATATATATATATATATATATATATATATATATAATATAAATGTTGAAATTGCAAAGAACCTTATTAGTGTAGCCTTATCAAAGAGAACATTGTAATAATGCATCAACTATAGGGTCACAACTTTAAGAGTTTAGTATGCTTAGCATGCTATGTCTTTTCAATAAAAAAAGCAGACTGCTGCGCCTGACGACGAAGCTATGAGAGCTGTGACAGTGTACTAAACCAGTAAAGTTGTGGGCCAGAAAACCAAAATAACTAGCTGAAAGATGCTAAAACAATCCATGGAGATAAGGGGACTTGTAGAGTAAGGTTATACTTCTCTGTGGGTTAATCATTACGAGGGGCCCTCTTCTATCCCTTCAACCTCCTCTATGTTAATCTATAAATAGTATTATTGCCACTTTACACAGAGACCTTCTGAATTGCTTCTGCTTTATCACCTGATAAAAATATTAACATATTACAGATACATACTATATTTGTTCGCACTGGCTGAAAATGTCTAACACGTGTAAAGAAAGAATCTCTCTTATGTGGGGTGAAATCTAGAAAGATTTTTTATTTATTTTGCATTTCGAGAATAGTCAAAATGTCGAGAATAAAGTTGAAATGTTGAGAATAAAGTTAACATGACGAGAATAAAATTGAAAATACAGTTTCGAGAATAAAGTCCACGTCGAGAAAAAACCTGATATTTCAAGAATCAAGTCGGACTTTTGAGAATAGCCTAAACCAAACTACTAGCTTTACCTAATGTCTTATACCTATTCTGAAGTATCATTTCACGAGTTCATATAGGCTTTGTGAAGGCCTATATGAAATTATACTTCAGAATCGGTTTTAATAACAAGAAAATTATTTCTCTTTTAGCGCATAAACACAGTATAGTGATAAGAATTAGGACTTTGAAGAGATTGTGCCGAAAATTGCGTCAGTTCACAAGGAGAAACCACATAAACTTGGAAGAGGTGGCCGTACTCCTGCAAACTGAAATAGCTTGTAATTGACAGATGCAAGGGTAGGCTATGGATGGTTACACCTACATGCAATACAGAGAGGATATATTGTATCACAAGACACAATGAGACAATTGATCAAATTGTTTGATCCTGAAGGAGTTGGGGCTCAGGCGAGCGCGGCACTCCAAGGATGTAACCCATATCTATGACGTTGCCTACATGGCAGCTGGCATGGCGGACAGTCGCTCTAATGTGATTAAGTGATAAAGGAGTTGAATTTATTCACGTCATTTCAACTTTAATCTCGACATTTCGACATTATTCTCGAAATGGTAGTTCAACTTTATTCTCGTCATGTTGCCTTCATTCTCGACATCTGGACTTTATTTTCGAATTGGTAGTTCGACTTTATTCTCGTTATGTTCAGCGCTGCGTGATGCTCACTTTTTCTGGCTTAACTCCACTTCCCTGAAAGGACCGTCATCTGGCGGGGTCTGTACCCAGCTCACAATCACCTAGTAGCCGCTGAACAACTGCCGCTGATAGCCTCTCCCGGAGCTCTGTAGCGGTTAATACAATCAGCAACTGCCACTTTGATTTTAACGTTCTATAGTCACATTACAGTGCTTAATTTGTTCATACTTGTAGCGGTTAATGCAACCAGCAACTGCCACTCTGATTTTAGCGTTCTATATTCACGTTACAACGTTTTACTTAGTTTAAAATACTTCTATTTTAGGTATATAATATATGATCTATTGGTGAAGAAGCATTGATAACTGTGAGGGGGGAAATATTTAGTCGCCACCAGGGAACATCGCAACATTTTCGTTAGTGTTGTTGGTCACGATAACCCCGCCCCCAGCCCCTGACGTAAGAAAGACTTTGTTCAAGACCGGTTCAAGACCATCAAAGAGTTGGTGCCGCTATGGAACCAGTTTTCCTGGCCGAGAGCCAGTTCTTTGGCTGTTGAAACTCGAAGAACTGATTCAAGATTAGGCACCAGCTCCGAACCGGTTCTTAAAATGCCTTGGTGGAAACAGGATAGAGAGAGACTTACAGAGACAGAGATAGATAGAGAAACTAAAGGCTAAGGATTTTTTTTTCAAAGCAGAAGACAGCAAGATTGCCCTTGCAGAAGGACCACCTTATCACTTTGATTAGAGCGTGAAAGGACACTTAAGATCTCAATTGCCAGCACATTAGTAGTCTACTCAGCCCCCTGCCGTTGAATCCAATGGCTAATGTTTGGGGTAGCGGTAGAGTTTAAAAAGATTATTTGATTTCACTTAGATATGCCCCTGCATGTGAAATCAAATAGCGATTAGATAATGTGTGAGCTATATATGAAAGGGCCTGCTTCATTTGAAACCTTTATTTGCATTTCAAATGTTTTTGCCAAGCCAGAAACACAACAGTCAGCTCCACAATATATGTAAAAACATTCAAATGGCAAGACCTATTAGATGACAAAAATTACAATATTTCTGCTAGATTAAACTTTTAAGAGCCCTTAAAAAATGGTTTAAAAAGACAAGCTAGGATGTAGATATGAGATAAAGTTTTCTTATTTCCCTCTGCTCTTGGTCATAGAGTGCAGCAGTAGGCAAAAAGTAATAATAATTCAGTCTGCAAAAAAATATTCAGAAAGGATGAAGGGGCTGAGCAGATTTCCTATTAGACCTACTTTATGTTCAGCCTGAAAACAAAGCAGGGAAGAGAGGAAAGGAAAAGAGAAGAGGGTGGGCGTCAGAAGGGAAGTTATTTTCACTTTGTTTATTTTATCCTTTGTTGTTGTTCTGTGTCTCGCTTCATCATGCAACTTCTCAGTGCCGTTTTTTCAGACTAACACAATCCTTTTTGGGAGAGCTGGTTGACAGTAAGCTTTTAGTGGGACAAAGATGTGGAGGAACGAGACCACCACATTGTTTACCAAGACAGCTAGTGAAAACCAGAGCCCTTGAAGAGAGAGTTGCGTCATTGGAGGGTAAAAAACGCTACGGTCACGTGGTTCATGGGTCTCCAAATAGTTCCAAGCGGGTAATTTGAATGCATTGGATTCTATGAGAGCTGTGGTAACAATGGCAATTTAGGGTATGATCTATAATATTAAAGTGCTGTTAATTGACATGTTAGATTAGTTATATTTACAACATAGCATTGCATAATATTAGGGTAAAGATGACCTGAAATTAGAAGGTTAGAGTGACTAAGGGCGGGTTGGCACCTAATAGTCATATGTGCTGCTTGCTTTAGCTAGCTATTCACTGTGTCATACCACAAAACAGGGCTGTGGTTAATCTTCTTTACTTTTTGAACTTTCAGATAACATCAACCAAATGTGTGAACTGAATATTGATCCATCCAGATTCTCTTTAAGTGCTTTGAATCAAATGATTGACGGCAGTTGAGGGCATTTAAGTGGACAGCAAACATGATGATCAGTGTGCTGTCATCGCTTTTAAAAAAAAGTCACTTGACAGGACAGCGAAGTAGCTAGTAGACCTACATACATTGCATCAGTTGTATTTTTATTAGATGTAAAAATGCCTACATGTATTATCCCGGTCAAATAAAGTGAAAATAATTCTGCAAACTAACAAAATCATTATTTAAAATTTCTTTAGGCTCCAGACAAAAAGTACTAGTGACCTGTCTGGTAAAAGTATTAACCTAAAGAGTTAACATGACTAGAATAAGTAGATTAAGAATGCAATGCATTAATTATCAATACATAATCTATAACGGTTTTGTCTTTTAAAGTTATGTTATGTTGTGTTGTTAACTCTTTGGTAACTTCTAACCGGTATCAGGCCTAGTTTAATTACTTTTGCCTCATTTTCACCAATTTCCTAGTTTGTACATTATAGTAATAGTTATTTTTAAAAATAGTTTATTATGGTTTAAAAGCAGAGACAAATGTCACCAATGTATGTACAGTAAATGGCTGTTCTTAATTAAGTATACCTTTATTGTATTATTGCACACACAAAGGCTATTATATATACAATACAGGCCAAAAGTTTGGACACACCTCATTCAATGCGTTTCCTTCATATTTTGATGACTATTTACATTGTAGATTCTCACTGAAGGCATCAAAACTATGAATGAACACATATGGAATTATGTACTTAACAAAAAAGTGTGAACTAACTGAAAACATGTCCTATATTTTAGATTCTTCAAAGTAGCCACCTTTTGCTTTTTTGATAGTGCTGCAAACCCTTGGTGTTCTCTCAATGAGCTTCATGAGGTAGTCACCTGAAATGGTTTTCACTTCACAGGTGTGCTTTGTCAGGGTTAATTAGTGGAATTTCTTCCCTTATAAATAAAAAAGCAAAGGGTGGCTACTTTGAAGAATCTAAAATATAAGACATGTTTTCAGTTATTTCACACTTTTTTGTTAAGTACATAATTCCATATGTGTTCTTCATTGTTTTGATGCCTTCAGTGAGAATCTACAATGTAAATAGTCATGAAAATAAAAAGGAAACGCATTGAATGAGAAGGTGTGTCCAAACTTTTGGCCTGTACTGTAAATATACAATAAAATGACAATAACAAAAGCAAGTACAATAATTGTAGTTGCATCAATGCACACACTGAATGAGTACATAGTGAAATGAACTTACTTGGGTGTTAAAATCATATATTCAACTTAATGCCATTTGAAACCTAGGCGCAGTTTGTCAACTAACGCAGTTTAAGCGAAACCATTAACAGGACTTGAATGAATCAGTTTACAAGTCTGAATTGATTAAAAATGCAATTAAGCATGCGTTAAGGTGCAGGCTACTTTGTGGAGCCTCCTGCTCTCCCCGCCCGCCGTGTCGATTTCCTCATCTCTCATTGAGTTTCCGCTCAGCAGCCACTCCTCAGAGTCTGGCTCCTCCATTATCTAGATACCTGAACCAGTGTAGAAGATGCAGATTTAGGGTCTCTTTAGATAAATGACGAATTGTGTGAGGATGTACAGCACGTGCAGGTGCCCCATACCAATTGGACAGTTTGCATCCTACCCCTGTGTGTACTGAACTCCATCTTGTGCTACAGAGTTCACTGCGATTGTTTGGAGGTTGGGCAGGCTGATCTGGCTTGTCTGGCTCAGAGGGAGGGTATAGATCAGGGCTAAGATCAGCTGCTCGGCCTGGGCCTGCCCCCTGGGGCAACTGGTTTGCCTGGACCTACAGAGAATGGGACACGTTAGTAATTTATTACAGCACAAAAACACAACATGCTACTTCAATAATGTGTATTATGTAACTCCTTGTAGATTACCTGGAAGGTCTGCCACTGGATCTGCCCAGTAGCGTTGACAGTTTGGGCCTGGATCAGGAAGGTCCCTGGGTTGCACTTTGTAGAGTCTGACATGCTGCAGGCAAGCAGCATTCATGTAACAAGCACATACAGGATATTGGCACATGATCATGCCAGATTATCAAAGACAATTCTTAAATTGAATAAAAGTTGCAAAAATACAAACACAGGGAAATGAATGCAACTATTCTGTGTAGCCATGTTTAGAAATCTATAAAAACTGGCCATGCTACATCTTTAAACCCAGGACTCTCCCATCAACTTAAAACAGCCATGCATTGCAAATTAATAGTTGAAAAATATAAAATCTTCCTTCAATTACAGATACATCGCTGTGATGGATAAATCACCGTCAACATTTGGACATCCCCATTTGACCACCACCCATTGTTAACATTACTCAAACATGGATTTTTATTTTATTTCACTTTCATTTTTACAGGCAAGTCATTAAGAAACGGTTCTTATTTAGAATGGCGGCCTGTGATGTATGAAAATAACTCAAACTACAAAGTTCAGTGGTTAGCTAACATTTCCTACCTAAACATAAACATGTCTACAGTTTTTTTGTTTCCAATTTACAATGCATGCAAGTCACATTAATGTTACAGACAAGCAGATAACCTAAAACCAAACGCAATGTTAACGTTATTACATCAAATCTACACAATTTCTAAAATAAAATCATATAGTACACTGTCTAAAATATATTTATAATTCAACCCAAATGTAATAATATAGTCTTCGAGAGTAGTCATTTTTAAAACCAGAATAATTAGGCTAACGTAGCTAGTTTTCCTCAAACCTTGGGTTAAAATGGTTAATTTTATAAACTAAGTAAGGTTGACTTATGCTAAAACGCTCCATTACATTGGCTAAAATATAACTACAATAAAGGTTTCAAAAGTAATTTGGACTTTAAAGTTATTACCTCAGTAAGGAGCTGATGAAACAATGCTTCTCTATGGCGACATGGGTGGTAGATGATGTTGTTTGGAAGTGTTGGGGATCTCCATGATCCGCCATTGCTGTAAAAAAAAACTTGCCCGATTAAGTGAACAGAGATGACGCAACTCTCTCTTCAAGGGCTCTGGTAAAAAAAAAAAAAAACCTAAAATGTAAACAGGCCTTGTAAAAAAATAAATAAAAAGCATCTCCTTTTTGAAGACAGGAGAGATTCTATACACCTTACATGGGTCTTCAACGTTTTTTAAGCAAAGGACCCCTGAACTGAAATACAGACGGAACAGGGACCCCTTACTACATACTGTATAAAATTGAGTTGCATATTAAACTGGGCCTACAATAACATGTAGGGTGGCCTAAAGCCTTTATACATACATACATACATTTTAGTGCATAGAATACTGACTTATTCAATTAAGAATTGTTGGCATGATTTTATAAATAAGGTTTTAACCATACATGTGGCACTGTGAATCATTAGGATTAACTGGATCTGTGGATGGCTTCCTTAGTCCTTAGACTACCTTCTAGTATAGTAAGCCTATCATCACTGTTTTTCACAAATAGGCTGATTTACTGTATATTTCTAATAATATGTTAGATTCATGTTAAGACATTTTCAATTTAGAAAACATTTGGTGGCCCCCCTGCAGTAAATCTGAGGACCCCCTTTTGAATATCTCTGCCTTATAACAAACAAAAAAATCATGGGCAAATTCCTTTCATTTCTATGCCAGCGTGCTCATGCTGTACGGTATACACACAGAATCATCGGCTTTGCACTCTTGAGTTGCATACCGCAGTGCCTCTCATCCAGCAGTCAAAACCTCATTAAACTCCTACCTCTTTGACGTGAGTAAGGGACTGTCTAAAGCCAGTGAAGAGGCAATTGGATTTGATCTGTCACTTTTCCATAAATACGTTCATTCAAAGCCTGTGGATTGCTTCAGCTGTGGTGCTCATCACAGTCAATTCTTTAGCCCTGGATCCAATTTTCGGGGAACTTATTGGTGAACCAAAATAGCAAATAGGAGCTTTTGACTGCAGATCACCTGGTTAAAAAGGTAAGACGGTCGTTTGCTAGGGTATTATCACCATGGAAGCACACTGAACATACATGTACAGGATATCTGGAGCAGTTCCTGAGGTAGTTTGGCAGGTTTTTAAATATCCAATATTGGTTTCATGCTATATCAAAAACACACACTTCCTAGTCTCATAGTGAGACTAATCATTACTAACATAGCAGGATATTCAGCCAATAAAGATGACTCACATCACCAAGGGAACAGAGCAGAACTTCATGCCATTTTTTTTTTTTTCCACACTCACATCTTCTCACTCTACAAGTCTGTCTCACCAATTCCTCTTATCCTCACCTCCATTTATATCTTTTCATTACCTCTACCTGCCTTTCTACCCATCAATACCCACCCCCATCTCACGCCATCAAGCTCAGATTCTTTTTCCTCATCTAAGTAAACTGATTGGGATGCTCTCAAAAGCGGTTACTGAGCCTTTACAGCAATCACAGACATGATGCCAGCAATCACTCAGGGGCTGGGAAAACACACACATTTCTACATGCACCCATACATATACATAGACACATAATACGCACAGGCACTTGTGCTAATATACTGATGGCTGGCCTGGGGCAAGGGTGAGATGGGTCAATAGCATTTACAGCTCTCAGTTTTTATTGGCGTTTGTGATGGCCTACGCTTTTTGAGTTCACAAACTGAAACATCTCATCACCTCGCCCATTACGGAAGCAACCACCAAGGACAGAAAGGCAGGACTCGGGGCAAGCAGAGAGAAGGTGTTTAAAAGAAGGATATATAAATAAATATATACATAGTGACGTTGTGCCACTGTTGGTCATTTGCCAAGATAGGGCACACATATTCACACAAAAAGCGATAAAGGAATGGAACACAGGGTTTCAAGGAGCAAGAGTATGAGGTAATTTCCCACAGGACAGAAGAAGGCATAAAGTTGGTTTGTAGTTTGTACGTTTTTATCTGTGTTTATGTGTGCCCATTTGCATTTCTGCATGTGAATGTGTGCGAGTGTGTCCTTTTGCCTGTGTGTGGTGCACATATGTGGGGTGTGGCTGGCAAGTGGTTATGTAAGGCACTAATTGTCATGCAGTGCGCAGAGTGCAGACACTAAGCACAGACATGAAGCTTTCTCCAAGCCCACAGCAATGAATTTTAAAAAGAATTAAGAATAACGTACCCACAGATCCAAGAGAGAGAATGTCAACATCAAAACACTCTTGGTTCACATATATGTGCTAATTTCTACGTATATAAGTACATTTAGTTTATCTGGCATACATGTACTTTTGAGTGTCAAACTATGTCTTCATGTGTTTGTTTGTACCTACATGTGTCTTTGCCTGCATGTTTCTGAGTTCAAAGTACATCAGAGGAAAAAGCTAAAGAATGTTGTAAATCACATCGCCTTAAAACCTCTGAGACACTAACACAGATGTTTGAATTAATAAGTGATAGGTTGGATATTTATCAATAAGCGTGTGCCGCAACTAAACACAATGGATGGTCCTAACATATTCATGTAATATTCAGGGACTCAGAATTAAATTAGTTTGAAAAAAATAAAAAAAAAGATTTAATTGTGCATGGGTTGTTCTACAATTTACTAGATGAAGTAACTCAGTCGAAATCTTAAGATTTTGTACGCTTTAGGAATTTGAGTTCATAGTCAGCTTCTGTCATATCAGAGAATAATTTAAGAATGGAGAAATTTAAATATGGATGAAAATATATCAAAGAGCATAATGATTTTGATTCAGCATTAGTCAAAAAGAAATGTACTAAATTTTGTATGAGAAGTTCCTTAAGCAATTTGCAACCTGCGTTAGGTAAGACTTTGAAGACCCACCACAATGATGACAATTCATGTGCCACACCTTTATTTTGTCTGCACTCCCCTGAACTCCTGCAATCCAATTATTTAGAGAAATAAGGTTTGTCCTTTGAATCTTTTAATTCATCTTACACTGGCTGCTACTGTCTCTAACCCTATGCCAAACATGAAACCTGTTGTGTGGCCAAGCCTTTAAATGTCTAATACACTTACAATTACAAATTAAATGTATTTATCAAATGTCCAATTGCTGTCTTGCAACAATAATAAAGGCTGATGTAATCAAAGACATTGTACACTCTCCAGGAATGTGCGGCTATGGTTACTCTTTGGCTGAAGTGTCCTTCTGGAACAATCAAAAATTAAAGCTGCAAGCAGTGATGAATGGGTCCTCGCACTCCGCGCATGTCGGTGGTGCCGGCGTGTCCCAGACAATGCGGCCGTGTATTTCTGGGACCGTTGAACACTTCACGCAAGACTTAGACTTAATTCCCTCCATATAGACTCCATAAAAAACTGTTATTACCTCTATTATTACCACGTGTGACTGCTGCCATATTATTATTATTATTATTATTATAATTGTAAGAAAGCCTGCCAAGCTCCCATCCAACAAGTGATGACATTATTGTCTTCAGAGTCAAGTTTAGTAGAATTTCTTCTTTCTTTGTGCACTTTGAACATGATGTAAGTTGTTATTTATTCTTAAATAGGTGCTTTATGCAGCAGTTAAGATGGTTTACATGTTTACCCTAAACAGGATATATGACCATTTTGTTCTTAATTGGTTTATTAATGGCTTTCATTGATCAGGACTGCTTTAGGACACACTGCTCCTGACACTGTTCCAGGAAACATTGATACAGCGGTAGAGACATGACAACATTCTGAGTAAAACATGCAGAAACACGTTTTTCTGTAATATGAATCACATATACCATACTGCTGCGGAACATCTTCCACAGTAAACTGCAGTGTTGTACATTTCTTAAATGTGTTTTTCCTGCCCTCAAGACAACCATTAACATCTTACACTCTCGGGACACTGGTGAAGAAATGTACAAACCAACTCTTTGACAGTGTGACAGAGGATCAACGACTGTTTCGAAAAAAGTTACATGTCAAGATTTTTTTTTTTCTGTGTCTGTAACTCACCAGGGCTTGGGTCTTGAATGGGACAAGAACGTGCCAGAGTAGTGTGCAATCAGAGCCCTGCAAGAGAGAGAGGAGAAACAGGGTGATTGGTGCCACATTTAGGCAATTGCTCATCTCTGAGGCTCCCTGACACCAGAGGGGCTCGCTGTATAAATTTAAGCCACATTAGCAGTTAAGATGGCCAGGGAAGAGCAACTGGAGTCTCTGGCTTCTCCTTGGCAACCTAGCTGGCTTGATGTGATTAATTTGTCTTTGGTATGCTGCATTAATACTTTCCATTACATGAACAGCTATCTCATGGGGTTCACACAGTTCATGTTGCTTAGTCTGAAGAAAAAATGTAATGGGAGTCAGCAGAGATTAGCTAGTAATACAGCTGGGAGTTTTACACTAGAAAAGAAAGAAAAATATGTTTTTTTTTCTTCCCATGCAGCCTGCAGGAATAAGATGACTTCCTTTTCGTTCTCACAAAAGCGATTATTTTGTTTCTTTTTGTTGCCAGTGTTCCTGTTCAATTCATTCAAAAGGTGAGACAGAATTCACTCAAAGTCAATCACCTCACAACTGCTCCTTTTCTATAACCACACAATTACAATATTTATGAGAACTCCTGCTGATGGAAAGAATATTTCACTGTCCCCACCCCCACCTCTCCTTATCTCCCCTTTTCTTTTGTGGTCTTCATTCTTTTCTGTGGGCTTATTTTAATGAAAAGTGTGGTGGTGAAACGCTCTGGCATTCGGCAGGCTTGTAATTTCCACAACACGATGATGTGAATAACTATGAGCTGATGGTCCTAAAGACACTGACAGTGCCCAGAATAAATACATTAACAAAACACAGGAGAATGAAAGGGCAGAATTCTTCTTTATGTGGCCCCACTTTGCCCCTGAGAGCCTCGAACAATAAATCATATAAAAGCATTGAAAAATGAAATGTTGGTTACAATGACCTTAGACAGTGAGAGAAAAGCACGAGAGAGCAAGGCAAAATGACTGCATTTAAAAGAGGAGCGAACAGAAGGGAACGCAAATGTTCCCATCAGGGTGAATATCTTCTAATACACCTCCGCCGGGGGAAGATTATTGATAGCGAGGGTATGATTGTGGGTGGTGGGGATAGCATTAAAATATTCCTACCACTGCTTCTGCTGCACTGCCTCTCCTTCATTCCATTAAACCTCGCTGCTATAATATGCAGCAGAATTGCTACTAGGTAGCCGTTGCTGTGCTACAGCAGGCAAGTGAAATCTCAACCATTTGCACTTGAGGGTCGTGTCCTGGTGAGAGATGACTTATTCATGGCATATTGTACGTACCAGGGGAAGATTATCTACCTATGGGGCACACTCTCCTACCAAGGGCATTCTAAAGAAATGTTGACGTGTGGTATAGCACTTTATATGTTGCCTGAAGCTCATTTTCTCTGAAACAAGAGGGAGAAATATTACAAACATACATTTTCAAAAGGCATTAAGAGTTTTTAAAAGCTGGTTCTATCAAAGTAAGGTATTCATACTACAGGATGTGTAGTTAGGCTACAGCATGGGATGACATAGCTCGGAGAACCATGAATAGCTGTACAAACATTGCCCAAAGAACAGTCAAACTCGAATTGAAGACTATACAAACTTTAAAAATACTGGATCCTATATTTCCCACAGTGAAACAAGTAGCATCTTGGTGTTAGGCCATCTTTGCCAGGTAAATAACTGTGCTTCCATTTGTAATGTAGGCTTTCCATTTTGTAGACTGAAAACCAAGATCAACACAGATAACTGAACTGCACAAACTCCGTAGTACTCCCTGTGAGAAGCAAACTGACTTTCAGGTGTATAATCAGTTAAATCTTTCGAAAAAGTGTAATGGGAATGAAATGCAAAAAAATAAAAATCATATCATTTTCCAGGCTTTCAAGTTGAAACATTTCTAAGTTGTGATGTCAGCTTTTACATGTCAGTAAATGTGAATATGTGATGATTCTAATGCTTATGCGAATGTTTCTGTAGAGGGTCCATAGGTGGGATAACTACCCAATCTCAACATGCAGTACACACACAAACAACAAAAAGTGAGACTGATCAGTGTGGAGAACATGGGATTCAGATCATCAGCCCAGCTCCACATTACAGACACAAAGCTGCACCACAATGCCTACGTAATGCGAGATCAAGACATGTAAGATCTCAACACAAACCTCTGAAAGAACACCAAGACTTTACACAGACTTAGGCATGAAGACACAGGCATTAGTGTAGCTCAGGTGTAAATGTTAAATGGCGGCAGGTAGAGCACTCACCAATTGAACATGTAGCTTTTTTTCTCCTTCCTTCTAAAGGTGATAACATTTGCGGCCTCAACTGAGGAGAAAACTATGCAGTATCATCCATGTGACAACCGTGAAATGGCACAGTTAATCACACTTAATTGCATTCACCTGGACCCCCAGGTGTAAAACAAATCCTGATTACATTAGATTTCATCCTGCTGGAATTAAAACCAGCGGGGCTCTGAGTCCTAAGGCAGCACAAGTATCACTAGGACACTCAAGTTAGGGCTTTCTAGGATAATGAAATGAACCCCACACTGCGCACACTCATGCACATCCCTCATCATGACACATTGATTGCCATTTTGTTTTGTATGTACAGTATATGCCCGTATCTGGGGTCATCCCAACCGTGCCAAGGCAAGGGAACTGTGGGTAATGGTGGCTCCTGCTCCGGGGACAGCAGCCATTTCATGGCTGGTCACTCTGGCCTCTCCAAGCACTGCGTTTTGATCGATCCACACGCCCTCTCTTTTTCCCTGCCTCTCCCTGCTTCCCTCCCGCTCTCTCTCCTAGGACACTCGATGCTGGCTTACGCAGTGATGCATTTGATTGCACGGCACCTCACCAGGGCTAACTCATCAAAAGCTTGATCCAGGGAGAGGCATGCGGCGGAATAAGTTTGGTGAAGCTATCTCTAGTGGAAACCTGTGGATAAGATAAACTCTGTCTAAAACTTGAGAAACTACAGAGCAGAAAATTTTCACAAATGACAAAATGTAGTGTCATACTATCAGGGCGGTAGCCAGTGTAAAATATGTGCAGTAGATAACAGAGCGAGGTTTGACGGCATGGCTTTAGCAAGAATATCCCACATTTCTATTGCCACATGAATAATCCTGAAGGAATGTTTAATTTATTAACTTCATCAAACAATGAAGAGTCTACAGGGCATTCCCGCTATCATACAACAATTCCATTTCAAAAGTTCAGCGTTAAAGTACAGCAGAACTGGTTCACCTTACAGTTACAGCTACTGTACATCCAACTACGGCCCAGCTTCCCCATATACTCAGTGTCCTTCACTTAGCCGTGTTACTGCTTTAGACTGCCCATTGAATGATTCAGTGGGCTGTCCCAGCTCTTTACTTAAATTTCTCACAGTGTTGGGCTTTATTATTGATGAGACACTGAGTGCAGGATACTCAAATATGCAAGATTTGCAAACTTCAGTCAAAATGAACACTTCTGTCCCAGTGCCTGTGCCATCATCTGCCACTGTCATAAAGTGGAGAAACTGGGAGGAATATTGTGTGTGTGTGTGTGTGTGTGTGTGTGTGTGTGTGTGTGTGTGTGTGTGTGTGTGTGTGTGGTGTGTCATGCCTTACCAGTAGACACTCCACAGGGGCCGTTACAAACCTCTCACTCTCACCTCACACACAGATAGCAATAGTGATAACTTTTTCAGGGCAGATAGGCCTTTCTAAACCTGTATGTTCATGTTTATGACAGCAGGTAAATATAAGAAACCGGCACACTGTAGATCGCTCTATACTCACACCAGAAACCAAGCAGGCGTGCTCTTGCTGGATTTGCTTGAGCAAACAAGCTCTGTGAAATGAAATCTGTATGCACAAATGTGAGACATTGTGCTTGAGCGTGTACAGCTCTCAGTGAGAGATCCGGGGAAAACGGCAAAATGACTTGTGCAATCCCTTTTGTAAATGGACAGTCTATCCTAGTCTTTTGCACACACTTGCTCTCCTACAATTTCCTTTATCTTATCTCAAGCCTTTTCTCTGTCTCTGAGCTCTTTTGTGTTATCTCGGTATCAAATCAATCATACTTGTGTGCTCGTATGTGTACACTCCCACAGTGTCTTTCTCCCTGGAACAATGCTGTTCTTTGGGTGAGGGAGCAGACGGGCTAGATAAGGGCTTAGACTTGATCCCATCTGAGACACACTTCTCACACACAGCTCCAGAGTAATTACTGGCCCCATCCATGTTGAGCATCCCCACTGGGACAGGTTACGTGCACATTACACTTAAGGGAGTGATGGACGGATGATAGTCAACTGCCAAAGATATGAACAAATTAGGGGTGGTAGAGAAACAGCAAGTTTGGTTGATGAACATTTCCCCAAAATAAAAACACGTTAGGAAGGAATAGAGAAAGGACAGTAATCCTTGTTTGTCCCCCGACAGAAAAACTCAATTTGGCATTGGATGTTGTATGAGCTGAGTGGATAAATATTGACTCTGACCAAGATTATCGAATGAGAAAAGAGAGAGAATCCCAAGTTATAAAAAGGAAACCGGTTGGCTGTAGTCCTTAAGAGCGCAGAGAGCGGTGAATATCAGCTAATTATGGCTCAAGTCCAAAAACTCCATAACAAAAATGCTCTGTTGCCACCCCCTTCTTTCTCTTTGTCCCTCCTTCCTTTTGCTTTTCTGTAAGATTATCTTCCCTTCTCTTCCACCACAGGCTGAGAAAATAGATGGTTTGGGCCAGGAAATGTGGCTTTGTGTGCAGGAGATTGTGCGTTTCATTTGCACAAATTCAGTGTCTACGTGGGTATGCAGATGTCCTGCATAAATAGTCATTTGTAACTAATGCAATTGGATTACAGTTGTGTAGACTTGTTTTTTTCTGTGTAAGGCGTTTCAAATCCATGGGCCTGTGATTTAATTACCTTTTGTTCTAAGTTGCATGGTGCAGCAAGACGGGATGTAAGTGTCCCGTGTCCTGTAATTATATTCAAATACACTAGCAGACTGCTTGGTGTGCTCGTGTGTGTGCGGTATGTGCAGTGTGACCAAGCATGTAATTCCCCACTCAGGGTAGCCGCCTTAGGTTTAGCACGCTACCTTGGCTCCTGCAGAGGTGCCAAGTCACAATGCTGCATTTATGTTGATGTGTCATGTCCCAACATTGCGGTGGAAAATTACCTCAGAAAGTACAGAACAGCCTCAGAATAATAGCCCTAATTCTGACATTTACTGAAATCATTTCTTTCATTTGTAAGTCACGATGAGTCAACAACACACGGTTCATTAGGTGACTGCGATCTGACCAAGGTTATACTCTTTTGTGAACAAAACTAAAACATGCCATACAGAGAAAAACTATTCACTAAACTGAAAATGATTGCACAACTCAAGGATGAACTAATGTAACACTACAAATAAATAACAACACTTTAGTGTGAAAATAAGAAATAAGTTCATTCAAACCACTGCACTATTGCCATGATTGTGACTGTAACTGCTATATAAATGTGAACTTCAGCTAGTTGACATCTCACTTCTCCTTTTTATTTGAACACCTTGCTTTAAACACATGGGGGTATAATGAAACATGAATCATCTAATAATGACATAACAGGCACCCACTTAGCAAAGGTACCAGAAGAAAACAAATGTACTTGTCTCAGAACGTTAATTATTTACATAATTAAAGCAATGATTGTTGCTTAGTGAAGGTTTATTGAGTTTGCCTCGGTCCCAACTTTGTATCTACAACAGTATAAAAGAGGCTGTGATGCATACAACACCTTTGAAATGAGGGTAGTTGCATAATATGACATTTAATGTTTTTGGATGTCACGATACCTCCCTGGTGTTTTTGGGTTACATTACCTACTCCCCGAAGTGTGATGCTCCTGACATGGCCATTTTTGAAGCTTTTTAATGATAATTGCACACTGAAAAAGCAACGTATTCAAAAAACTGTTGAAGGGAAAAGCAAAAGATACTGTGTTAGTCAGTTTAATCTATTGTATTTGGCATGCTGGAGGTATGAGACGTAGGACTTTCAGGCCCAATCTCATTGTCCTTCCTAAACCCTGAACCATCACTGGCTTTAATGACTTCACCTGGTACGTGACGGAGTGCGAGAATCAGCGAGGGGTCAAATTTCGAAATGGTATAAATAGGAATTGGACAGCACTAATTGTTGTATTACTGTCTTTGAATTGTGTCATGCCCTTCTCTTTTGAAAATAAAAAAATAATTGATCACAAAAAAAGGAATTTGACAGCACTTTGCGGCGACACATCATATACAATTGTGGCTTTGGGACCATCTATTTGACTTTTTTTTTTTTTTTTTTACTTCTTCTTTATGGCCAAGGAAGATTTGAATTTTTTCCAGGTTTTTTTACAGAGTGGAGGAATCAAGTATCAATTTACTCATTTTTGTCAAAACCGCAATATAAGCAAAATTAAATAAATGATTGATGAATAAACCAGCTGTGCTTGCATTCCTACTGATTTTATAATTTACCATTTTAAATGCTTAATGTTAATGTGATGTATCTATGTAACTTTAATACCTCAGGCTGAACACACGTTCCACTCTTCCTTTTTTTTAACACTTGGGCTTCCCCCGGTAACTCCGTGTTTTAACGTCACAATGCTATGAATTGTGGGTACCTCCATCAGGCAAAGTCTGCAGAAATGCAGAATTACGGAAAGTGTTCAGAAAGGGCTCAAAATGTCCATGAATGAGCCCTCATGCACTTAACAATTTGACAGTGGGAAAGCCCTGAGCCCTTACAGACTTAGCAGGATTGCGCCTTAAAGTCTGTGAGTCTGTGAGTGTGGACATCAAAATTGGGCCTCAGACTGCTACAAGTAAAATATATACTTGAAGGCCTGTGAAATCATTGCCATCATACCATCATTTAAGAACTTGTATGATGATGGTTAAAGGGCAGTCTCCCCATGCATTCCTTCACCCAGCTGTAAAAGTGAAATATTGCTTCACAGCCCCGAATGCTGGAAGTATATATCAGTCTGCGATGAAGTACTATCACCCCACTAAAGATTCCTGTGTTTTTAATCAATAAATACAGCTATGCGCTCTCAAAATTATTTGACTGGTTTGCTGCTTCAAGAACAGACTGCATATTTGCTGGTAAAAAAAATAAAATATACTTGAGTTATTACTGGCCATTTTTGAAGATATGTGGAAACAGTCGAAGAGCCAGAAGAACTGTCAATAAAAAGTGGACAAACATTAAAAACAATTTTTTATGACTGTTTCACACAAAAAAAATACAGTTTATTTTAAAAAGGTCTTCATGATGACTTCACCATCTCTTGTCCAACATTTCTTTATCTCACACATAATTTTCTAGGCTCACAGCTTAGTATTCTGACAACATAACAGGCTCTGGTAGACGTTACAGTATGTTTCTCATGTGTATTTATAAAAAGGGACACTATATCTTTGCGTACATACATGGCACCCTCAGAGCAAGGATAAGTGGTGGTAGCAGTGGTGCTGGTGTGTGTGCGCGTCGTGTGTGTCCACTCTGTTATGGCAGAGCCATTGCGGCTGTCCTTCAGTGATGCTGACGGAGTGTATAAATTCATTACTCCACGAAGCAGACAACCCATCATTCTCAACACAGTGGTTCTGCACACATTCACATACAGTGCACATTTGTGTGTGCAACACCTCAGTGTAGGCAAATGTGTGTTTAGCAGTGAGTGAGTGAGTGAGTGAGTATGTGTGTGTGTGTGTGTGTGTGTGTGTGTGTGTGTGTGTGTGTGTGTGTGTGTGTTTGCACTCACCAGTGTGTGGGTGTCAAAACTGGTGAAGGTCAAGCAGATAGGTGGGGTCAGCTGACTGTTATTTAACAGCAGCCGTAACAGAAGCTGCCAGGAATATTGATTGACAGCATTTACAGTAGACAGCTCCACTTGGCATGCCATTGACATTAAAATGTAAGACTTCATAAGAATGTGCACATAGATCATTGGTTAACGTAGAACAGGAACGTCTAGTAGCTATTGATAGCCAATTTTTTTTGCGACAATTTATCAAATTGATTCTTTTCCCCCAGAATCAATATTTTTTTTACCAATGATTCACTTAAATATTTTCTGCTTAAATGGTACCGCCGACGGCAACTACATCATATCCGTTTCCAGCTAAACAGACCGAAAGCAGAAAATGCAGAAAATACATGTTATGTACTGCTTACATATGATGTGCATTCTCCTTAAAAAACAATTAGTTTTTAGACATGTCTCATGATATATAGTCTCTAGAAGTGCATTAATCAACTTTTGATTTTGTTAAAGAAAGAAAATAAAATTGCAATACTCAATAATATTGAATCGCAATACTTCTAGAATTGCAATAAATGAAAATCGCAATGCAAATCGAATTGGCACCCATGTATCGTGGAAGAATCCAAAATCGGGACAAAAGCACATCATCCTAGCCCTACTATTTATTTTGCCCAGTAACTTTACAGACTGCTGTGTTGTCCTCTTCATGTCAGTCAAATCAGTGGCTTTGCATTCGGTTGTAAGTACAATTTAACTCACTTTTTGTTTTCTTTAATAATTTTACCATCATTTGTGACTTCGACGAAACACATGGGGCAAACTATCAATTGCTTAGTGCTTAGCTTACCAGTCAAGTTTTCTAATTTAACCGAATATATTAAATTAACTTCTGTCTCGTGTAAAATTAAAACATAGTTGTACAGTGTAAATACAATTTTGGGGCCACCAATATTTCTATATAAATTGTAATGTGACCCAAATGGGTGTGAAGCGAATCATTTTTAAGATTACAATAATTGTCCAGTTTTAAAAAATAAAAAAGTATTATTTATTCATCTAATGCACCGAAATACATCTGCAGAAAAGTTGTTAAAATGGAAAATGGTCACTATGGCCAAAAAGGATGCAAAGTAGAAACAACGAAGAAATGGCCGTTCTTGTCTTCCTCTGCTTTACAAAGTGACCAACTCACTAGTCTCGCTTTGCCAGACCATCCACACGCTGCAGAGCAGAGGAGGGTCTGGATAATACAAATAGCATTCCGGGATGAGAGGAAAACGTGCTCTGGTTTATTGGCATTTCTTTAAACCAATCACAATCATCATGGGCCGTGCGAGAGAAAACTCAGATTGGACAGATAGTCTAGCTAGCTGTCTGGATTTACCCTGCAGAGATCTGAGAAACAGTTAACCATAGTCCTCATAAATACATTTAAATACAAGTTTAAAATTCCAACACAAACGAAACGGACATTGGCGAAAATACATGTATCCGGCAGAATTTCCTAAGGCACCGGAGCAATCCCGGAAGTGGAACGTCAAGGATATAGACTACCAGCTCACTGACCAACCATGTGACATTGCCATCCCTAGTGCCACGCCAAGGCTAAAAACCTACTAACATATAGAGATACACACAATGTAGGCACATTCGAAAACACACAAGCACATAGTTTCAGAGATGTTTTGAAATGGATTCAATCTTAATTCATCTTAATAGAATGTGGTCACTGGCCCATTTCAAATTTCTTTGCTATTATTTGTAGATTATTTAGCCACTCTCATTTTCTACCATTTCCCCTGGTGATTTATGACTGGCAGAGGTATAAAGGATATCGCTTTAAATGGACCAAAAATGGCCCTTTCTCATCCGCCCAATGAAGTTATTCAATTGCCACCCAATATGGCAGGGACAAATGACAGCCATTAGGGTGCAAAGCTTCCACTTGCACTTTGGCCTGAGCTTCTCACCTAATGTTTACACTGGGCATTCATCAGCAGGGTTTGATCACTGGCTAGAATCTCTAAAAAGATCATTATTTTCTTATTACGACTACTAGAGCAATTTCATATATACTTTAACCCTCGAAATTCCACTTGAGTACACATACATTCTGTACTACACAAACACATGAAAAAAAAATGTTTTCACATAAGCAACCTTAAAATTTCAGGACTACATGAGAAGTATCCCCTGCTACTAAGTGCTTGAAGAGGTTCAAAGAGGCTGGAAGAGGTCAAAGAGCTCAGACAGATCAGAGACAAAGACATTGTGGTATTTCCTTAAAATGTCATTGTCTTTGATGCCACCCACAGTCTGAGATGAGGTGAAAAGTGAATGAGGACTGGACAGAGAGGCGGAGATAATTTGAAAGCCCTCCTTTTCTTTATGTGAGACAGCAAAAGCAAGATAGAAAGATGAGGAAATTGGATTGAACATCTGAGTGGAACAGAGGACACAAGAGTAGAAAGGGTGGTGAGAAATTGTTAAGAAAGAAGTCAAGGGTATACAGAGCAGATGAATAGAAGTGGGATGAAAACTAAAACTCTATCACCAAATTATCAAAGCCCCCAGTGTGTGGGAGAAAGAGAAAGGCTGAAGGAAATGGCAGAAAGAGAGACGTGGCTATATTTTTGTGACAATGCATTGTACATGGTGGAGACATTTCCAGATCAATTTGGCATTTGGAAGGTATGCTGCAATTTTGGTTTAAGTATTTGTGCTTTCACTGCCTAAGTTTTAAGACATGGAATGTGGTGTATCATGTTCTTTACTCTTTTTAATGCCTCTACCAAGCAGGGAAAGTGTGACACGTGACATCCAACATAAAACCGTATGCCATGACATTTAATCATGTGTTATTGGTTTCTAAGAAAATGTAATTAAGGCAATGTTGTGCTGCTACTGTACCGGAAGACCTTGTGCGTCTGACAGCAACAATTTAATTTATGGAGCCATCAACTGAGACATCACTCTTTTCACAAAGTTAATGTTTGCTTATACTTTGTGTTTGCAGTTTGATTAGTGTTTCCTCTCTACGCCACGGTAAAATTCAGCTGTTTATGAAAAATTGTAATTAGAAGACTCTGCAGAGCCGTCTGCTCTACTGAACTCAAGCGAACTGTCATCCGCTCTCTCCCCAGCAACTGGAACAGTGACAGGATGTCATCACTCGTGTAGTCATGGCAACCAAATAAACAACAGGGCGAGTACTACTTGTCACTCAATCTTAGGCAAAGTGACAAACAGTGACGAAAGCCGCGACATGAAATCCGTACTCATGCGGGTCCCGTGAAATATGACAGCTACAGCTTATTGGAAAATGTGGACAGTGAATTTGATGAATTTACTGTTTATTGGACCCCAGATGAGACAAGAAGCTAACGTTAGCGAACGCTGCGGTGACTGTCCCTCTGCCTCCCCGCTGCAGGAGACGCTGTATTCCTCCGACACGCTGTATTAATGTTACTGTTTTAACGTTACTGTTTAAAAACTGTTTTCCAGGTTAGTAGGGGTGCATACCGCTCAAACCCAACATGAAAAACGTAGCTAGTAATGTAGTAACGCCCGCCCCCCCCCTCGCCGCTGAAAAACACTAAGGTGACCATATTTTGATTTCCAAAAAAAGAGGACACTCGGCCCGGCCTCGAGACAAATCAAGACAGGCTTCTCAGAGGTTAATGAACATACTTTTTTATGCCAAATAACAAAATAACTTCTGTAATAAAATAAAATAAAATCTGTAACAACCGGCCTGTAACAAAATAATAGCTCTCTTTTAAAATAAATAAATAAATAATATGAAATAATGTTCTAAATATGAATACAAAATATCTCTTAATACCTTTTCAATGTAATAAGATAAATAATAAAGACACTGAAACATATGTGCCAGCTTTGCACACGGTGCACTCCGCCTACCACTTGTCCGGTCCCGACCGGGACGCAAAATTACGAATCCCACTATGGCCACGCCAAGACCCGCCCTACAAAGCAGCTTGATTGGTTGGGGTTGGGCATTTCACCTCGAGTGGTTAATGTTAGGACAGCCGATTGGTCAGGGGATAGGACCTGATGGACCTCATGGACGCCTGGTCAATTTACCATAAATGCTATTGAAGGGCGGGTCTTGGCCTGGCCATAGTGGGATTCGTAATATTGTGACCGGGACGGTACGTGGGACATTTATTTTGCTGTTGAACTGTGAAGTTGCACTAGCTACACTAGTCTGGTTTTATGGTTATGCGCAGGATCCACGCAGAGCTTTCGTCGTAGTCTACGGCCTGATGTTTATTGTGCTCCGCTGTCTGCTCTGGTCCCTGTGTATGTGTGCGTCGCAGAGCCGCCCACAAGGCAGCCTCTCGGGAATTACGTCACACAACAAAGTACCGTAGTATTGTGTGCAAAGCGACCGGTTAATTTAAGTAAACGCAAAATGGTACCATGGCGACATTTTCATGAATTTATAAAACCCCCCCGGACGCCACCGGATAGTAGGTAAAAAGTGGACATGCAAAAGAGGACGTTTGGTCACCCTAGGAAACACTGGATTTCCTACAACATATACAGCTTTAGAATCTAACAACAAATAAACATTTACTCCAATAAATTAAATGTTCTAAAGTGAGTTTCAAGTGTGCAAGTTGATTTTCATTTCATACACTACAAATGTAAACCAAGGACTGTCTGGGCCATAAGAAAAATGCCATTCAGAAATGTGAAAAAACAATAATGTTCTTTGAAAACAGTAAAAACCTTGTAATCCTTTCAGGTGCTTGTTATATGCTGTGTGTACCTCACACACAAGAACAAATCACAAAACTGCTTGGGAGAAAAGCAGGTGGTTTGATTGGTAATCACTGATTCCAGCCCATACCACATTTAAGCTGCCTTTAAATGAATTAAGTAATAGCCTAACCCCCCACACACACACACACACACACACACACACACACCCACACACACCTCCATGTTAGCGGATGGGGCATAGTCCAAACTAAAAAGTACCAGTCAAATAAATGTTCCCAAAGATGGTTTCTGTGATGTTTGTTCAAGTGTGCGTTCACAGCTGTGACTGACTCACAATTGGTTGAGTGGGTGTATGGACGGGATGATACCGCGGCTCCACCACTGCACAGGCTCCAGCTCCAAAATTACAAGATGGCAGCTCCCGTATGATATGTTGGCTTCACTGCTGTACAGTGACATGTTCATCTCTATATACAGTCTATGATCCCACCCCATTTCTAGCTGCATGAGAGTATAGAACAACGGAAGGCGACGTAACACAATGCAAAGTATCCCCCCATTCATTTTCTATGAGACATGAGCGAATCGCTTTGCAAGGCATTGTGGGAGTCCAGGTGACGTGGGACTGACCAGCAGAGAGAAAAATCTCTTTTGCAAATGAGGGGAAAATTTGAATCTCCGTAGTGTTTGCTTAAAAACTGACAAAGAAAAAAATGACATAGTGATGGGACAGGAACTTTAGTGTTTACTTGCCGTGTGAAGAAGTTTTTTTGTTGTACATTCTGGGATCCCTCTTTTCTATGTCGCTGGCCTCCAGATTTACAGATACAAAAAAAAGCATTGCTGTTTGGCACAACCTTATGTAAATTTTGAGAGAAAGTGCATGTTGCTAATTTACAGGTTTGCTAATGATCAAGCTATTTGTCAGCTTATGCGAGTTGAAACGTCCACCGCAATGAGCGAGAACTGGGGGAGGCAATGTGCGATTTGTTCCTTTCCAGTGGGGCTTCTACGTCGCAATGTGTGCCTGTGTCCACTGGATAACAATAAGTTGGCTGCCACGTGAGCCTGCATTGTTAGTCACTTATTTCCAAAAGTAGAGCTAACACAGTGAGCCCCCTCGTTTGAGGTGAGACGGTGAAGATGGTAACATTTATGAGCATGTGTGCATCTTCCCACGTGTCTTTTCACCCAGCCTTCAGTCTTAATTATGTGAGGGACGATGGGCGCATCCAGCAAGGGAGAAAAGCACAGAGTCAAGACAGGCTTGAAAGAACATCTGTTTTGTTTGCCAAAGTGTGGTTGAGCTTGTGAGTTCATTTCTTTGAAACCATATGACCTAAACAGATATGTAGCAATCACAGGAGGATTATTTTATTTTATTAAGAAAGAAAGTAAACTTTTCTTCTGCTTACCACCTCCAGCTGGGTTTTTGGTATAGCAAATAATCTCAGAATAATGTGTTAATACCTTCAAGAAAGTAGTAGTTCATTGTTAACTTCCCACCTGTGGATATATACGTACATATGTAGTATAACTAACAAAAAAGGCCTCATACACGAAACTACAAATGTTGGAGTTGGAAGAGATTCCTAACACAGTGTATGTGAAGATAAAGTTTTGAACTGTTGTAGGTGACATGACAGAAATTCTCCCAAAGGTCCTTAAAACGAGTGATGTGGGAGATGCACCAAATGATGGCATAGAGGAAAGGTTGATTAGAGTTCATCAACAGGCTCCAGACAGTGGCTTTCGGCCAGACCTAGCAGCTTGGCCATGTACAGCGTAACAACCACAGATCCTTTGGGATCTCAATCCAGGGGCAGGTTGAATGATGTGCTCGGCCGGGCGTGGTTTTCACATATGCCAGGGTAAACTGGGTAACTGCTTTCCAATCCACAACGTTAGAGCTCCAGATACTCAATATAGAATAGGACAAAGAAGACAGATGGAGAGCAGTTCATCATCTTCACTCCGCTCCAAATTAAATGGGATCAAAGGGGATATGGTTGCTGGAGTATTAAACAGTCTGTAGTTAAATATAATGCAACTAAACACACAATTTGAGGTTTAAAGAAACTTATTTTCCAGCTGCCAGGGTGAATAAATTAAATATTGCGTGGGTTATCATTTATATTTTTTTCTTTTACTGTTGCCTCTTCTCCTTTGATCCATTTTTCATTCTCTCCTAACCTGCTCTCTTTATGTCTTCGTATCAAATGTCATTCCTAAATCGCGTTTCTTTATGCTACATTAGCTCATAGTCTCATAAAAGAAAATCTGAGAGTGATACCAGCGTGCTACATTACTTTAGCACAAATATATATAGCCCCATAAAGGCAATAAAACTGACAAAATGTGGGTAAGTAAATTAAAAAGCTGAAAATGAATGAAGGCAAGGAATGTAGATACTGTAATGATGAAGAATTAAGATTCTTTGTGTGATGCCAAGCTCTCTCTATTTTTGCCGTTTCTTTATCGCACTCATTTAATTCACACTTTTTGTCTGCTGGCTTCTCTCTCTCCAATTGGCCTCTCTTATCAACTTTCCTCCCCTCCATCTCCTCTCATCTCTGAGGAATTTTATCATCCACTCCTCTCCCTAACTCTTCTTTTTTCCTTTTACACCTTCTCACTCCCATAATGCTCAGACCTTTGAAGGGCTTAGCGAGCAGCACAGTGAACAGTAAATATTTTACAGCATTTTTGGGAATAATAAAGAGGAGTCGTTTCATCTCAGTCCTAAAAAAAATGTTTAATAATGTCAGTGACTCACTGTAAAGAAGTACACCTCCTCCTTAGTGGGAATATTTACAAAGTTGCCTTGCTCGCTGCTGCATGCCGTACTGAATGAGGTGTGTGGGTTGGTGAAGGTTTACAGAGTGGGAACACTTGATTGCAAGGGTAAAATGTGGAGGGTTTGTCAAGTGTGCATGTGCATGTATGCCACTGTGTTTTCACACATATGTGTGTACACATGAATACATGCATCTGTACATTACACTTAGCTGGTAACATATTATTACTGCTTTCCCCAGTAATTATAGTATATTGTAATTAATGTCCCAATTTTAGAAATCATGAGTTTTTTTTTTTTTTAAGAGAAGAGGAGAAGTTTTCAAGCTTCTTGGTTTGTGTCTGCGGTGTGCGGCTGCACATGCACATTGGGATGACATCACACACCTAACAGTTTTTCTAGGCTCTGGCAAAAGTTTCACAAATATTAAAGGCATACTATGCAGTTTCCATTTTTGTGGTTTTTGTACTCCACAGCTACCCCTGGAGTCGCTGTGGAGTACTTGTATTTAACGTTTACTGTCGTAAATACCACTCACGCAGAGCAGTCTCTGCACTCACGGCCTGATCCCCTCCCCCCTGTAGGACTGGTCTTATTATCAACAATGAATGATATGAATCAACACCTTCGTAAAAACTGACATACAACAAGCAAGCGCAACAACATACAACATAGAATGCAAGCAGGTTTACTTGACATGTTGCTCAAATGTCAGGAGTACAGTCTTCAAGGTGGCCTCAGGGCTCTCAAGTCTCACGCATTGGGCGTGAGACACACGCATTTCAACCCGTTCACACGCTCACACGCCACACCTTGTATTTCTCACGCAGAGAAATTACCAGGGTAACGCCCACCAAGTTGCGCCGCTATTTTTAACAGTGGAACAGGTAGAGGAATCCAAGGGGGTAAGCTTCGCTTCAGAACTCGAGCCATCTATGGCGCCATTTTGTTGCTAACTGGCCATCACCTCCTGTTAGCTTATTAGTGTCTGGCTGTCTGAATGAATGGGGAACCTGAATACATTTGGCTTATTTTAATTGGCCCGTCCAGTTTTCTGGAGGCCCACCTACAATCAAAATCCTGGCGCCGCTAGTGCCTGCCACGCACAAGCTGAGTGAGTGCGGATTTCAAGTTGCGGCTTTCGTCGCTGTTTGTGACTTTGCCTGAGATTGAGTGACAAGTGTACTCGGTGTACTCGCCCTGTTGTTTATCTGGTTGCCATGACTTGGAGAGTGATGACGTCCTGTCACTGTTCCAGTTGAGGGGAGAGAGAGCGGATGACAGTTGAACAGGAACAGGAAACCCTGATGTGTGTCTGCCCTATTTCTGATACTGTGGCGGCAGAAATCAACATAGAGGAAACACTAGGTAGCTTTTTTTATTATTATTATTATTATTATTATTATTATAGCTACATGTTGAATCGGCTGCAGGGCTACTGTGACAGTTTTATATTTTTATAAAGATACCAATTTTAGGCCTACCAATAATACTTTTATAACAGTACCCATAATAATTTGGAATATTTTTTGTTTTTTCTTTCCTTTTATTTTTACTGCACAATCTCCCGGGCTCCATTGTGAAAACCTTTGGCCTAGGCCATTTCATTATATTGTATCCAGACAATTGATAGTATTAATTATTGCACACACACACACACACACACACACACACACACACACACACACACACACACACACACACACACACACACACACACACACACACACACACTTAATAAAAATGCTCCCTCTTAGTGGATTAGTCGACTAATCAGTGGTTTTGGTCTTAGTCAACTTAGATCTCTTTAGTCCATTAGTCATGTTTGATGCTTTTTTCATGCTGAATGACTTATTTCCAAGAAACGTACGAGCACATCTCTGGTAAACACAAGAATTAAGGGTTCACATTTTACCTAAGAGATATCACCGTGAAACCTACTTTGATTACTTTCATTAAGGCAATTTTTTGTTGTATTACACGTTTTCTGAAATGTTGTGTTTAAATATGCAAAGGAGGCGTTATCTTATTCAATATATGCATCATTTTGCATGACTCTTTGCAGAGAAACTCTGATTTACAGATCTGTCGATTAAATCAACTAATCGATTAGTCGATACAATTGAATGAGTGTTAGTCGACTAAGAATTTCTTCAATCAAACACAGGCCTACATTTATGTAATTTATCAGATCAGACTCCGTCCCCACCCAAACCCCTGCCGCCAAAATCTCACTCTGAACTTCAAAACTTGAGAGCCCTGTGGCCTTATTAAAGTCTCCTGCGATTATGTGAACACCGTCGGGGTGGGCCCGCTGCTGTTTGTTTATGGTGTTTAGCAGGAGAGAGAGCGCCGTGTTTACATTGGCGTCGGGTGGAATATACACAGCAGTGACAATCACTACTGTTAGCTCTCTCGGTAGAAAAAAAGCCCGGCATCTTACAGACATGTACTTGAAGTCAGGGCAACAGTGTTTATCTTTAATTGTCCTGTTATTACACCAGTTCTCATGCACGTAAATACAGAGCCCCCCTCCTCTGCTTACTGGAATCCTCAGTCCTGTCACAGAGTAGCAGATTGCGGCCTGCTAGCTGCATGCTAGCATCGGGTATCCCCGGCTGAAGCCAGGTTTCAGTGATAATCAAAACACAGCATTCACGAACATAGCGATTTCCTGCGAGTTGTAATTCCAAGTCGTCAGTTTTATGCACCAGGGATCTGGCATTGGATAGATACGGGCTCGGTAGAGATGGCTTGTGTGCTATGCTAGCCTTAGCATAACACCGGACCTGCGGCCCCGCTATTCCTTTCCCTCCTCCTTCTGCGCCGCCTCCTAGACCCGACAACAATCCATGGAGAGCCCGGTGGTCTCGCTATGTCGTCTGGGATGTTGTGCGTATAATGATACACATTCAAAATAGATATCTGGTGTCCAAAAGGTTCTGGCGGGTGAAGTAAAGCAGTAAAGCAGTTTGTGATTCTCGCGAGATTTGGCAGGGCGCCAACTCCCAAACCTGCATTGCTGGTTTGGCCAGCGGCGTTTCCCCCCCCCCCGCCTCTCCAGCAGGATGATTTGACCTACTACGAGTTAGTTTACTAACCGACTTCGAAGCTGTTATATTAAGGTACAAATGTCGCATAGTGTGCCTTTAAACCTCCATGGATTTAAAGTTTATAATACAAAGAGAAGATTTATTAAAAGGAAAAAACACCTGGCCGGGTGCCCTTGCACCTCCACTGCCAACAGCCACAGCTGAGCCTATTGATTACAGGTCAAGTCAGGCCTTGAATGGATTTATAGATAATTGCGTGTAAGGCATACAGTATAAAAACATGCCTTAAACCCAATTACCATTTTATGTTTGGTATAATTGGTTGCAGTATTCTTGCACGTCAGCCTGAAATAGCTAAATCATTGAAAACATTTTTTTGCATTGGTTGGAGTTTTTTTTAAATTTTTTTTTTTCAAAGAAACGATGAATGTAAGGACACACATTTTATGTAAATCATGTAAATTTGTTGCCCTGACTGACAACTCAGTCAGGGCAGGAGAGGAAACTAAGTTAATTTAAGTTTGAAAGGTCAGAAGCAGATGCTGTAATAAATTACTACCGTCAGCGAGTAATGAAATCAGTGAAGAATAATGATTAACAGATTTTTTTTAATTAATGACAGCACCAATACTAATTTTGACTCCACAGCTGCATTCCACACATCACACTGTAATACATGAGCGCTGAATTCCACAGGTGAAAAGGAATATTCAGAGAAGAGTGTCATACTGTATGTACAGAAATACCCTCTTACACAAACAAGACATGTGCATTGTACGGTGCATTATATCATCATAAAGTACTTCTCCCCAGACTACTGACCCTCAGCGTCTGTTTGTAGTTTTCTCGATCAACACTAATGAAACATCTGTCTGCTGTTTCTCCAACAGAGGCGGCACAGTTAATTGCAAATAGATTACCCTACTAATTATGTCACTTTTCAATGTCCAAGTTTATTTTTGAGAGCTTTTGAGTGAAAAAGGGACGTGGTGTGTGTGCATCTGTCATCATTCCTCCTTGATCCACAACTAAACAACCTATAGAAAATGTGCCTTTGAGAATGAACCTACCATTTAGAATAAGAGGATTAGAAGTGGCTGTGTTGTATTTGCTGTGCATGATGTTCTGTGCATTAGTGAGTGTGATCTGGGTGTCAGCTCTACTTGTCTGTCTGCATTCTTAACTAGCAATCCAGGTAAGAGAAATGATTGACTTTGGGAAGTTTTATGTGACCCCTGATAAGTAATCCTGTCATCCCTTCATAAAAGGTTTCATTTCTTCTCACAAGCTCTAGCACACGTTCCTAGTTCAGAGCACAATGCTTTGCACCAATTGCAGAATCTTCAGTAGTGTCTGTGCATCTGTTGTGGGACTGGGATCCCCTAAGGAGGCTGAGTCAAGGGTCTTGGCAAGTCATACAGGACTGCAGACTGCATTCAGTGCCTTCACCTTTCACTCCTCCTTTAGTATAGACAGAGCACAAGAAAAGGAAACACAGGGGAGCATATAAAGGTGGTTTTGAGATACCTGTGTCTTTCATGTGTAAGAGGCGAAGGTGGACAATATGTACAACATAGCGGTGGGAAGTGAAGTAAAGGAGAAAAGGAAACACGGAGTGGTCAAGAGGTCAGGATAGACAAGCTGGGAAAATGAAGGAGTAGATGAAATGAAACACGCAGCGGTTCACAGATTCAGACCTTCTTTGGCCGGAGAAAAAATTAGATGGTAGAGCGAGAATAATGGCCAGAGATGCTGACCTCAACATCAAACAGGACTCTGCCAGATATGAGCACTACTAGCTACAAAGAAAGTGAAGACGTTAAAATGCCGTAACTTGAAATTACTACAAATATTGGATGAAAAGAGGCAAGTGATGGAGGGAATTGGGAGAAAAATGAAAGTGAGAGAAGGAAGAGAGAGAAGCAATGGGAGGTACGACGAGCAACGGAAGGAAATGCCAAACTTGATATAAATCAGAAGAGAAGGTGGTTAGTAATTGCATAGTAAGCTATATGGTAAAGTGACCCAGCTGCCCTTGTGGGAATGTAAGTAGGCGTTCATGTAGCAGCCCAGAGGCACTCAAGGGATGCAAAGCTGTTCCGAGGTCAGCTTGAAAAGGCACAGGTATGGGGCCTTTGCATTGAAAGGGCTGCCAAATCCCCGGGCCCCTAGATCACATAAAAGTAAAAATGCACAAGCAGGAACTATACTTCTACGGCTCAGCTAAAGCATACATTAAACACAGAAAAGGAGGGAACAAAAGGAAAACTGGAATGAAAAATGAAAAAAAGAGGAACGGAGACAATGGGAAGGTGGGAAAAGATGGAGGGGAGGTACCGAAGGGGATTGGTACTGTAATATACGGAGAACCATTAATCTCTTTTCATATAAACTAATATTTTTAAATGTGCAAACATGTAAATTACATTGTTGAGGCATTTAATGAAAATGCATACATTTACGATCCTTTCAATTACTTCTAGGATTGGTCTTATGGAGACCAGGATAGGATGATAAGGGACTCTATAAAAAGATGCATTATCAAATATTATCACCTCAAGCATCATTGGCAAGGATGTATAATCAACCCTACTCAAAAAGAAACGGGGTGAGTCACTGATTGTAAACTGTATTTTTTCAGTTTTTCACCTAAATTAGTTTGCTAACGATCTGTGTGATAATTCAGGAGATGGGAAAACATAAATTAATTAACAGATTGGGCAAAAGAATGTATTGTAATCTACCATCTCCTGTATCTACTGTACTATATTGATCCCATCAGTAAACCAAAGTAAATTCTTGAAATAAATGTAAAAAAAAAAAAAAAAATAAAATGAAGACGAGCCTTCTCGAAAGGTTGTGTGCCTAAAAACACAATACATTCCAACTGTTGTTTATACTGCATCAATGAGTCTTCACTGTATAAAAATAAAAATACTCCAAAGTTGCCCAGAGGCCCCTAACTGGAGACATTTTATCCAAAAGCCCTCAGAAGCACAGGAGCAACAACCAGGAGACAATGAAAACACAGTTGTTTTCTACTTCAACTAATAGGGACTTAAACAAAATGGAGGAAATGCTGATCGTGGTGGTTAACAGCTTGCTTAATGCATGGAAATATGTGCTCACAGAAAGAGCCTGCCACTTTAAGTCTGTATGTATGAACTGCTCCAAAGATAGTTGTCAGTCAGTTTGACGCCTGCCAACTGCATGAAACGTCCGTGAGACACTTTGAGGCAATCTGCCCCCCAGAGAGTAATACGAAAAACAACAGAAACCAGAAGTTTGCCTTTTGAGTCTTTTATACTGTACTCTGTATTTCATTCCATGAATGCATTTTGCAATTGGTGTAAATATTCTTAGTGTCCAAAGAGGCACTGCGAACTACTAACCAGTTTACTAGTGAGAATTTTAAGAGGTAGCAAAGTCGTACATTCAGTGAACTAGTACAGAGAAAAAGAAGCAATATGGTGACTACATACAGTATACCCACGGAACAAAAAGGAATTCATCAGCTCTGAGGCGGAAGAGACACTTGTAAAACTCCCTACATGATGTTACCAGGTTTGAGTCAGATACCTTAATAACAGAAGCCCGCAGAGGCTCTTACAGGAGGAAGTCTTACAGAGGCTCTGACTCACAAAGTACCTGTATATACAGAGTGACAGTAAAACTCGGCGTCCAGCACACTGTAAGCCTGAAGCAAGACATGCGGTAAGCCGCTTAATGTCTCCGCAGAACAGAGCAAAGCAGAGCTGAGGAAAGAGAGTGGGATAGAGGAAGGCAGGAGTATGAATGGATGGATGGACGAAAAGAAAGAGAAACAGGGATTTGGGCCTGTGATGGGATGTCACAGGATGGGTGAGAAGGGTGAGGATGACAAGGAAAGAAAAGGACGGGTGTGTATTTGAGAGAGAGTGGGGTGCGAAGTAGACAGACAGTGAAATGAAAAAGCCCTTCCAGACAGCTTGGTGACAGGCCTAAGTAACCCCCCCCAGTCAGTCGGCATATAATCCAGGTAACGTGGCACGAATAATAGATGAAACATCAAACAGCGACCCCCCTCCCCCGTCAACCTCCCACCTTCAGCTAACCAACTAGCGTTTGCACCCCTGCCAGCCAGCCCATCCCATCCAAAATCCCCTTTCACGTTACCTCCGAGCAGCACGCTCCAAAAGCTTATCACAGTTGACAAATCCCCTTTTTTCCAATTTGCTGGGTAAAATAGAACAGAAGTTTTTATTGCATATGTATTTGTGACACAGAGATGAAGAAAAAAAAACAGTGATATGTTAATTATTTATTTGTTTGAGGTTGTCAAAGGTTGTTTCCCTGGGGTGCTGGGTGGTAGGTAGCTAACATGCGGTGAAAGATGTGTGGAGTCCCAGCGTGTGGCAGGAAGACAGAGTGTTAGTGCTCCCACGGTGAGAATTTGAGGGGATCGTTACATAAACATGGGACCCATTAAGTATAGGGAATGTAATTTGTGGAAGTGACAGATCATTCTTTGTATGTTGTCTGGTAATTGCAGACGCTGCATCATTGGGGCTGTGAGTGAGACAAATACAGGAGGAGTGCTTAAAAGTGGATGTGGTCATCCGGGCTAGAGGGTGCTGTTTATGTGTGACTGTGTGCATTTACCCACTCATACACAATGATGGGATGAAACTTTTGCCCCTTCTAGCGAGCTACTATGGTGCATTGCACCTTCTGGGCCCTAGTTAGTGGAAGCTGCTACCAGATAATTGAAAGTGGCAGAGAACTGTCTGAGCACCGCTGGAGGCTGACAGGAGGTGGGGTTTCATCAGGAGTTGTGGGTCACAAAAGGATAAGAAAAAGAGGCAAGGGGTCAGGGTGGATGTCCACCTCTGTGAAGTTACAGTACCTGCTGGGGTGTTTTTGATTGAGAATGACTAGAGCTCAAGCTTTTCCTTCCTCTTTCCCCTGACTGCTACACATATCAACAAATACACACAAATGGCAGCACACGCACACTGTTTTTGAGAGTCTGAATTTAACTCATCAGAGTCCTTGGGGCCTGGGGGGGGGGGGGGTCTCCTCTGCCCCGCTTCTTCTCTCTCTTCCCCTCCTTCTCTTTCCCTCTCACACTTTCTCTTCACAGAGCCCCAGAGCCGAGACCTTAATGAAGACGAATGTGAGGAATCAATTTGCGGCATCTTCCCTCCATCTGGCTGAGGTTCGTGTCTGCACCTCAATTAGCACGGCAGCTGGGGGAGAGCTCCTCCAAAGCAGCCCTATTACACACACCAGCGTCTTGTGGAGCAGCTACGGGCTACGGGCTTTGCTGAGAGAGGAATGTATTAATATGGGAGGAATGTGCTACTTAAAGCTTAGCAGCAAAAACCTGTTT
This sequence comes from Perca flavescens, assembly GCF_004354835.1. Taxonomy (NCBI): domain Eukaryota; kingdom Metazoa; phylum Chordata; class Actinopteri; order Perciformes; family Percidae; genus Perca; species Perca flavescens. Next base: position 10,441,101 of record NC_041353.1, on the reverse strand, counting down.
TTCTTCTGAACCAAGGAATGAAATGATAGCTCTGGCAAACTCCACTCTAACTCCAACATTAAATGTTCTCTAACAACCCGGTTGATAAACAATACTGAGAATAAGATGTTCAAGTCAATTATGTAAGTTGTATCATCATTTCTGCTTTGTTGTGGAGGCAAATTCGGAAAGAATTACATTCTAGTATACTAGTAATTGCTTGACAAATCTGTTATCAGTATACTAACAAATAAGCAATTGTTTGTGCATGTCCTTGTTGGAAAATCGGGAAAATCTTCCACCTGTTGCATCTACAAAGATGAAGCTATACAACTGCGCCGATGACCAAAAGTGGTTAGCCACTTAGCGAGCAATAAACCCCCATAAAAAGTAAAACCATGTACACAACCGTCTACATGGAAAAGCGAAGAAATAATTGGGCTTAAGACGACGCCTTTTACAAAAAACTGACAAGGCTTTGTAGAACCCGTTTTTTAGGATTCAGTCTTACATTGCTCTTTCCACATGAAACAGGGAGAATCCACTGGGATCTCACTTAACAACAGGAAGGATATATAACGACCAATAGGTACCTACAAATTGGTGTGTGCGTGTGTGTGTGAAGGATATGTTGCTCACTGAGCTAAGAATTCATCTCTGGTCTGTGCTTACTTTGTTATCTGTTGATTCAACAGATACTGAATCCAAGACTGGCTGCTACCCAGACACAAACATAAATACCGGCATCTACTGTCACTATCTGCCGTTTTCTCTGGATTACATCAATGTAAGTCCAACGTTACACACTGACCAACACTGACCAAATATTGACAAGCTTAAACTGTTGGCGTCCATCATTCTGCATATCAGATTAGCGTGAAGCTAACCAATAAGGGCACAGCAGTGTACTGCCAATATCTAGCTGAATCTTGGGCATTTACACAGTAAGCTTGTGGTGATGACAAGCTTGGCAATGGATGGCTGGGGCAGATTTTAACACCAGACTAAAGAGCTCAGGCAGACAGAAGCTTTCGTTCCTCGGAGGTACAGCTCACTCTGAGTTGGCCCGCAGAGGCTACGAGGCTCAAATGGAGGACACCCAGTGTGACCTGGTACATGAGGTGACCGAGGCACTCCTGGAAGCTATTTGGTAGGATCAAGCCTAATTAAGTGAGCAAGAAAGCAAGTAGGCTCACTATTTGCTCATTCGTTTGGCAGTAGCTTGCTGCAGAGTAGATTAATTGTCCTTAAGGTAAAGGAAAATTGAGACCCAGAGGAGAATTGAAGTTTTGGATGAGGTCAAGCCTTTACTTTGCCCAAACACTTGCACTAGACTTTTAAAAGCCCCATTTCGTTTTAAATCAAGGTGAAGTGTTGCTTTTAAAAATCAAGTGACTAGCTAATTAAAATGTACTCAATCACACACACCTTGTTGATGAAAGGCGCACAATCAACAAGCCTTCTCCAGCGGCTAATGCCAACATAAAAATGCTCGTTACTTTGGCAGTAATGTGAGCTGCTTTTGTTATTATCTTTCATGCTAAATGGTCCCTTATCAACCTGCGTAGGTGTGTGCACTCCCCTAATTGAGTTCCCACATATAGGTCATGCGTGTGATTCACAACATGCCTGCACATTGATCGCTTTCTCTTTCGGTCTCTGTACTCATATTCTCTCACACTCCCACTCTAGTTTCTTGATGATGAGAAAAAACATTCTGCAGATATGTTGAAGCATAAAAATGGCAGGTGATTTCAGTCTGACTGCATTGTGCAGCACACAGTTTGAGACAAATATATACACGGAAGAAGGGAAGATGGAGAGGACGAGGCATAATATGCGCATACACTCACACACACTATATATATAAAACATGCACACATATGTATAGCACTACATTTATAGAAAGCCATGCATCTTTGTACAGTTTGGCTTCAAAAATCCCTACCCTTCAGCCTGTGACTCACACATACAGCTCCTCCAACAGCATGCCCTGCAGCAATGGATACACACTCCGCTGGATAAGCTGTTCTAAGCTCTATGGGGATGAGAGATGGGGAAGACCCCCTCATGCCAACATAGAGGTGCATCTGACGTCCATGGCTGTGTTTGTGTGTGTGTCTGTGTGTGTGTGTGTGTGTGTGTGTGTGTGTGCGCGCATGCTGATGAGTCAGAGTGAACACTGAGTCCTGCCTGGGGCATCACTCCTCCCTGGCAGTGGCTGTGTCAGCATCAGAGACATTTCAGGCAAATGTCAAGCATACCACCACTAGTACACATCTGTATTTATATTTTCACGTGAATGGCTATACGTACTGCAGTTTAAGTATGCATACTTAATGCTGCACAGCAGGTCATCTGTAATTTTATCTAGCTGGTGTGCTGGGGAATAACTTATTTTTGCTCGACGCTGTCCTTTTACTGCATACAGAGTTCTTTAATCATAATAAAAAAGACTACACTTGGATACCAGAGACAATCAATTTGGTTGTTGTGTAACATCCCATCTGTGAATAAAGATCACATACAAGAAAGGCCTTGAGCCATATTCAATGTTCAAATGTAACAAGTACATGTCTCAGTTTGTGCGCTGAACCATCAGGATGCCCTTGATAAAAGATTAAAAAGGCCCGTAAGGAAGAGAAAGAAGCCCCCTCTTCCACTCTGTATGATACTTCCACTGTATGTCCTACCATGCTCTCTGGCCTTGCCACCTCCCCCAACCACTCAGAGTGACTACACTCTCTCTGAAGTCAGTCCGCACCAATTAGCCTTTGCTACAAGCTGTGCCTTCACACTGTCAGTGCAGATCACCTGCTAGTTCAACACTGCCTATTAAAGACTGAGATGACTGAACATGGAGGTGGTCGAGTAGGCTGGCTCTCAGGAGTGGTACTTGTCTTCTTGTTGCGTGTTTGGCTCGAGAAGAGAGAGACATCTGCACCAATTCTAAAGCACAGTCTCCACATTCCCTTTTTTCTTTTTGTTTGCCAAATTTTAAAAAGGTAAGAAAGGGAGGGGAAGGGAAAGGGAGAAACAATCATGTGTGTGTGTCCGTGAGAATGTTTGATAGAGAGAAAGGGATAGTTAGTCTTTGTTGGTCTATGTAAATAGGGGCATAGAAAGTAGTCATAGGAAAGCTGCATCTCTGCTGCCCCTCTCAGGTAATACAATGCAACTGCACAGTCTGGGAGTTTAAAGGTGTTTCACAGACAGACACTCTCTCAAATCTCCCTGCCTCTCCTCCTCCTCCCAACAATTTTTTTTTGCTTCTTTCCAACATCATTTTGCAATTGTTCTCTTTTGCTTTCCCATTTTCATGTTGTCTCTGTCATAGCTTTGTCACTCTCTCTGTCTCCCTGTCTGACGCTCCCTTCCCCTCCCTTTTCTTTGTGCTGCAGTACTGTGTAATGGATGCCAATGGGTTATGTGTACCTGCTGCACTGTGAGCCCATATAATCTGTCAGCATAGATACATTAGTATGCGACATGAAATTGGGAAAAGAGAGATGAAAAAATACAAAACAGATCCTTCAATAAGGCAGTGGTCTACATATACAGAACATGAGTTGTATTGTTATCTATGAACAAGAAATTAAAGTAAATGGACTGTTCTTATATAGCACTTATAAAAGTGTACCCTTTTATAAAATATTTCACACAACGCTATATAATTGAACTGGAGTCACATTACTGGGATAAGTCCACTGGAGACCAATACAAGGACCGCTGGCAATGTCACAATTACAGTAATTAAATGCAGAAAATAGGCATGTTTTTACCATAGCCAAGCATCAAATTAAAGAACTACAGTATTTCCTAAAATCCATTTCCACTAAAATAATACTAACCTTTTTAGTGAGAAGGTTAAGACTACCATTAGACTAGTCTGGATCAATGGAAGTACATTGCCAGTATACTGAAAACGTCAAGTTTTGACGAAAATTTGATTTGTGCAATAACGCAGGCCTGCTTGGTTCTTTCGGTGAATGTTTGTTAAGATTTACAAAGAATGTGTTTACAGCATTTACAATCTGGGATGTTTCGGAGCCGATTGACGGGGATTGCTTAGGACGAAGGACACACGGCAATACACTGGTAAGAGGAACTAACCTTTAACCATGTATCCAGTTAATTTAAAAAGCTCACTTTACTGTATTATGTGGACAGTTAACTTCAGTTAATACCGATGAGGCGTTTTAATTTTGTGGGGTGCCAATGTTCCATCAAAACAAGTTCCTTTCCGAGACCATTTTGCAGAGCCACCATCGCTGCGTCCTGAGCATAGCGCCGCCCAAGATGACTGTGATTGGTTTAAAGAAATGCAAACAACCCAGAGCGTTTTTCATTCTATCCTAGAATATATCTGTGGTGTAACCAGACTTTACCCCACAGTGCTGTGAAGATAGGTCTGGCAATGCGAGACTACCATAAGACTTACAAGTTCTAAACCTTAAGGTACTGAAACTACAGAAAAGGTTCTTCATCAGTGCCTTCCAAAACAACACAAATTACTGTACCAAAAACAATTTATGAGCATTTCTACCACCCTTGAAATCAAAAGGCCCTACCCAGTGCTCCACCTACATAGATATGTTCCGTTAGTTTGCTTTATTATTATTATTTAAACTCCTTCTCAGGACTGTGTGGAAAGATAAAGACATTGGTCTTTACATTATATTATCTCTGACCCTCCTTTTGTTATTGCCACACCTGTTTCGGTGGGATAAATTAAACCTTTAACATTATAAGGCTATTAGTTTGGCCTAAATTCCAGCATAGCTCCAATAAGCTTCAACACACATGAGTGGGTGTACAGGGCCTTTAAGGTAAAGTAAAATTTAGAAAAAATGTACTTAAATAAGTGTCAGATTGGGGTTATGGTTAAGGTGTTAAAGTGGTACAACAAATGGTACAAGTGTTAACATTTAATGATGGGGGACCATGGTCGCTGGTGCAGAAGTCACAGACTTTGCGTGACCTGTTCTCTAATACTTTATATGGCATGGTATAACAATGTCACACTACTTCCTTCACCACAGTCAAAAACAAGAAGAAAAAAAACCAAAAGAAACTCAGGAAAATGTAAAAATGTTTTGCTTTAAGTATTAAAACCAGTGCTGTTGTTTTCCTTATGAGCACAGCATTCATTAGACATGTTCATTAGGGTTTTAATAGACGTTAATATAAACTTTTAAAATACTAATTTAAAATGCGCTACTTTCAGTAGCTGTGATGAGACTGAATGCAGAGTTGCTGTCCTCGGTCCTGAAACACACTGCATGCTGACAGGCTGTGTCTGGAGCTGTCTATGGTGCTGAAAACAAACCCAGACAATTACCAAACTAAGATGCTCAGTCCCACAAAGCCATGGAGCTGAAGTGTGACACATAGGCAATTAAATGTATGGATTTTGATCGCTGCAATTCTCATAGTATATTTACTGCAATCAGTTCAATATTTAGTCCCAAACTATTTGTGATAAAGGCAAAGGGTACTGAAAATGTCTATGTTGTGCTTGGGTAGTAGAAGCTTTACAGCAATGCAGTGACAGCACCACAGCTAAGTACAGAGTCTTGGGAAGATGTACTTAGAGCTTTAGTGGCGTATGCTAGACAGCAAAAGCTGACTGCGGCGTACTGAGCACCATAGGGTTGCCAAAGGGAGACACGAGAGGGAGCAAGACAGAGGGAGAGGGTGAGGAAGGGAAAGAGAGGAGGGAAGAAGAGGGATGACAGAGGAGCTTCCATTACTAAACAGGGGGAACATTAAGAAGATTTAATTTGCCTAATGACAAAGGCAGATCCCTAAATGGCTGCACACTATATTGTAGTGAAGCATATTCCATTAATGCAATACCTCTCCGAATATTTACAGTAGGTCTGGCTCCCTCAGCTTTTTTTTCTCTCTTCAGATTTTCCCTCCTTCCTTTTAGCTTTTTTGCTTATACCCCTCTGTGCCAGTTCTTTTTATTACATAATATTGCGGACAAAAAGTACAGAGAGAGGCTGGTGCATGTGCATCCATGCTCTCTTTATGATTCCCTCTCCCCTTCTACTTCTCTATTTCTTTAATCCCTTTACTCCATCATCATCACAAACACACAAACCGCACACATACCCAGCGCAAATAAGCACAGATACACTAAAATGCACACATCCACACCCGTAACGATAACAAGGGCAAATCCAAATTCTTGTCTTGTTTCACACATACTCATTCAAATCAAAGCAGTATGCGATTAACATCAAAGCAAAGTTTACATACCAAGCTCAAGGATGTGGGTAAAGCTTGTGCATTCATAATTGATGGCAACACACACACACACACACACACACACACACACAGGGTCCTAACTTAATACTTCCAAAGTTCCCATTACTCAAACTGAGCTAGAGGGCCAACACAAAAGAAAAGAAGACATGTATTTGTAATATAAATGGATGCATTCACAAGTCTACACATACTAATGCATGCACAGAACTCTGCCAAACATACAGTGACCCCCATTAACCCAAACACTACCTTTGGCCCATAGAAGCACAGTTAGAGCAGAGGAAACCTGTACATAGTGAGTGCATCATTAGTATACACTTATAAAAGATGGATGATTATGTTTGCTTGACCTTGATTGGTGGGGTTTGTGTTTTTGTGAGGCTTCATTTGTTTTAGGTGGTGCTCCAATTTGTTACACGTACGCAGCTCATTTCTCTTTGTTAGCAGACTAATAATGTTATAAAGCAGAGGACTTTGTTTTGTGATGCCAGAGAGCCGTTTGAGGGCTGTAACTCTCTATTCTCATATTCTTCCCTGTGTAGCTATGCTCGCCTTTCTTTTCGGCTGTCCCGTATGACCTTGCTTTCTGCGGCTGAGTTAGAGATTAGAGGGTAGATGGGGGAGAATACAACTGGGGCAATTTAGATTGTTAAAGAGAATCTACGGTTTTAAGCAGGGATGCCAAAGAGAAAAGAAAGGTCTTAAAAGATACATGAAAGCGGAGACGCAGCAGTACTGGGAGATGAGAAAAAAGGGAGATGGGAAGGGCCTGGTGCAAGTGCGTGTGCGTGCATGCTTTCTTCTTTGTATGCCTTCAGCTAAAAGTGGCGGGAGGTCTTTCGTTTTTATTCCAACACAGTTGTTAATCCTCTAATTGTGCTTAATTACCTGATGGCTCTAATTAGGGCCATTGATAGTATGAGAGGAGTGACCCTCCTCATCGACCTGAGAGAGTCATTAAAACACCCATGGCTGGCTGATGCCCTCTCAGTAGTGTAGTCTATGTGTTTGTGTGTATATGATGGACCAAGCAGAAGAAAGAAGATAAAAAAAGGAATTTGATGGAATGTGGGAACTTTTGCCAAGTATGGCGGGGATGAAAAAATGTGTTGGTATTGCAGATGAGGGTGAGATCATGACTGTTGATGAAGCGCGTGCATGAGATAGAGAGACAGAAAATGAGTAAAAGTGATTGAGCATATGCTCACTTGACGTCTGTCCCTCTCCCCTTCCTTTTCACCCACCATCTTCTCCTTCTTCTGCTCTCATTTTCTTTCTCCTACGAATGATGAAGGGTTGACATGGCAGTGGGCCTGCTCTGTTAACCAGCTTATGTAACCATGCTCTGGCGGCTTGGAGGATGTGCTGACAGCACGCTTTCTCAGCGTCATTAGCAGAGTTACACAGCTGGCTCCGAAATAGGGGGAGGAGCGAGGGAGAGCGAGAGATGAAATAGAGGGAGGAAAAGAGGAAAGAAAGTGTGACTAGGGAAGTTGGGAGCAGAGCAAAGGCATCAGCAGGGATGAGGTGGAAGGATGGCTGAAGATGGGAGGCGGGGTGTGGGAAGAAAGGAGAGGATGCAGGGTTGCCTGGAGCTATGGGACCTCCAGGAGGTCTATCCTAAACTTTCTCAGCTGAGCATCTAGCTCAAACAGTATTCACACACCTTGTTTCCACATTTACTCAATTTTCACTGCAGCAATGCAGCAGGAGCGCCGCTGTTCCGCCTATTGTTTTTTTAGCCTCAAAGGAGACAGACATGAAAGAAGAAAAAAAGAATTGCTCTTCTCCCTTAGGGCGTTCATACTGCATGCTATCGTGCCCCACATCAGAGGCAACAGAAAAGCAATTCACATGCAAATACCAATCTCCCTGTGTACTGAACATAGATTAGAAAAACAGCAACCTTGCATCACAGACCCCGAACAATGTCGGGGAAGACCCGTCATATAACACAGATGTAACGTGTCTAAGAAACATCAGACGGAGCCGGGAAACTGCGCAACAGAGGAAGCTGTCAATCAAGATGTCTGAACTCCAGCACCCTGTGAGGATCAAACAGAGTATAAAGACAATATACCACATGAGCCAATTTTGTTTTGTATTCCTTATTCCCATTCTGCAGTGAAAACAACTTGTGCAGTGAGTGGTTAGTGCAGTCAACAAACCCGTTTTGATTTGGCTGTAAAGCTTCCGTGTACATAAAATGAAACACCGCAACAGCAGTTGAATCAGCAGCCAAAATATCTCTGAGGCAGTTATGAGCAATTTAAATTAGGCTACAGCAGCTATCATTTCTTGGCCACAGGGCTGGACAGCGATAGGAGGAACACGTGCATCATAATGAGGACAACTGGTGATGGAGAAGACTGATAAACAGTTGATGGGGTGATTCTAAAACACAGGTGCAGAACTATATTTTCCACTCGGTTTTTTTCTTTTTTCATCCAACGTACATAATCCCAAACTCCCACAAAACACAGACACGCACACCCACATGCTTTTCTGTCTCTCTCCTCTGCGTGGTTTAACACAAGCTGCTTGGCTTCAAGCGGAGTATGATTGGTGGAAGGCCCAGTCCACCGAGAGTTGTGAGCTCAGGGCCTGGATAAACATCCGTTGGGCACAGCACGGAGTCAGAGAGAGGTTGGGATATACTGCACATCTCCAATAGCCTCGCCACCAGCAGCAGCAGCACAAAATCCCCTTTTCTTAAAACTTTGATGCTGAGGGGAGACACTGCTGCAATCTGAGGCCCCTCGTCTTCAAGTGTTGACACTGAGATAGAGTCTGGTGGAAGTCTTTGGGTAAAGCATGCTTATGGAAGTGGGAATAGTTAAGGACTTTTATTAAGCTTTTAGAAGTAGTGTCAGCAATAGGGAGGGTTGCATGACTGCTGGAGGAATGATAAAAAAAAAGAGTGGATATACAGTATGCGAATATATGTATGTGGGAGAGAGAAAGAAGGAGACCATGAGGCCGACATATGCATTTGTTAATGTGTTGTTCAGTGCAGTGTATAAGACTTTAAAGCCTTCGTCAGTCAGTCAATACTTCCAGCTCTGACAGCTTCCAGTTTTCCTACATTACATCTTCTTTTTTTTTGTTACTCCTTCTCCCACCCTTTTGCCTCAGTTACACACACACAAACACTGATGTTATATTCTAATTCTGCTCTTCCCTCACTCGAACACCATTTCCCACAGTCTCAGCCTTCGTTTCTTCTGTTTGCTACCGCTCCCATCTCTGATGCAACTTTCTCTCTCTGGAGGGCGATTTCTGTGGGACAAGTGCCAAGTCATGGTTTATGGTTATATAACGTCTTTTTTGTGTGTGTGTATGTGTGTATGTGTGTGTGTCAGCCTGCAACAGTGACGTCACAAACAGGCTAAAACTTTGATGAGCCCCACAAATGTCTTGGGGCCGTGCAGTGACACGGATTCACCTCAAAACCACAGAGACATCCTGTAGCGGCGCTTAACACAGAGAGCAACGGCTCTGGTCTGATGGTGAGTCTGACATCTCCACGTACACACAGAGGTGCCACGCCTAAGGAGACGTAAACAACAACAAATAAACGGGGAAATGAAACATGCCAGCAGGGTACAAACTCATTTGCTTATTCATGGAGTCCCTCCATACTAATATTTTAGTAGGTGGTTAATATCAGCTGATATATCTGCTCCTTACAGATATATGGATATCGTTCTATAGTCTTTTCTATTGTATTGTTGACCATAGGGCTGCAACTAAGGGTTATTTTTTATTGTTGATTAATCTGTCAATTATTTTCTCAATTAATTGATTAGTTGTTTTGTCTATAAAATGTCAGAAAATTGTGAAAAATTGTTGATCACTTTTTTTTTTTTTTTTCAAAGCCCAAGTTGACGTCCTCAAATGTCTTGTTTTGTCCACAATTCAAAGATATTCAGTTCACTGTCACAGAGGAGTTAGATACTAGATAATATTCACCTTTAAGAAGCTGGAAACAGGGATTAGTTTACTTTTATTTTCATAAAGAATGACTCAAAACGATTACTCGATTATCAATATTTGTAGTTGGCGATTCATTTAATAGTTGAATACTAATCGACTTAATTGATTCATCTTTGCAGCTCTAGTTGACCATCTTTTTCCATAATTAATGTTAGTTACTGTGATTTTGAAAAGGAAAATCCAGTGAAGTTTACTGTTCAAAATGCAATGATATCTTGCGTGCTGTTATTGTCATAGTCAGGTTCATTGTTCAACTGCAAAATCTCTTTTTTAGCACATTGAGTGGCGTAAACTCAGTTTCATTCTGCTGTGCATCCCTAACATTTATGTCTTGAATGATAAACTTTACCTGGTATTCTTGTAACTTAGTACACACTCTTTAAAAACCTAATCTGAGGAGTTGTTGCAAAAACTGACTATAATAAAGCCTGTCTAACTTTTAAATGAAATTATATTCTTTCTCATGAAAATAAAGTTGAATTCGTAAGGAAATAAATGCACCCATGCACTTTTTATTATCTGGTGAGCCCTACGAATTATTGCATTACTTATTTATTATTACAGGTGAAGTTTTCACTTTTACAGCCAGTCAAAGTCAAACATTTGACCCGTTTGCCATTGTCAAAAGTGGAGTCCCACGATTTTAACTGGATCTTTCAAACCAAGTTGAAAAGTGGACAATGCAGTGATACAGCATTGCCTCGGGGCCACAATACTGCCAAACTGGCACTAAGGCTTCTTCTAAGTTGGTTGGTACTCGCTGTGCTTTGGCTGCTGAAAGAACATCCCTTGAAGAGGGAGACAGAGAGGGAGAGTGATAGATGTGAGAAATGCTACAGATTTTCTATTCTGTGTGAGGTGCGGTGCCTGCGTGCGCGTCTCTTGCTAATTTTTGTGTTTTTTCAGAGCTTCCTTTTAAGTAGCACGCTGCAGGGGAAACACAAATATCCCTAAGGCTGGGGTGGAGGGAGAACTTGAAGTTAGGCACAGAAAGAATCGATTAGGACACACAAATACACACAGGGCCCACAGACACTTCCCATATACACACACACACACACGCATGAATAAATGTTACACAACACCTACCCCATATCCCTTGCTCTCCAGAACTCGCCCTCTATCCATTTATCATTCACAGTTTTCTCATTTTGTGCCATTTTCCCTGGTCTCTGTTCTCTTCCTCCCCTTTCCTCCACATCCCAAACGCCATGTCTCAACATTATTTCTCACAACACAAGGGAGACACACTTTCTTGTTTTTTCACTCATCCCAGAATGAATCCTTTCCTTCTCCTTGACTTTGATGAATCATTCTGTCCCCCCTGAAGAGTCCAATTATATCTGATGCAATAGCTTCCATGTTTACCAAAGCTAACTATCCATTGCCAGGACTCCGCTGCTGGTTACAACATGGCTGTCATTTACTTGGCGAAGTCGAAAGTATAAAAAGCTGAAGTGGGGTTCTAGCTGCCAGTGGCAAAAGTAAACACATCACAGTGAGCCAAAAGGGTGACATAAATGTCATTGTTAAGCAAGCAGAACAGTGACAAGGCCCTTTTACACTGACTTCAACATTTCTCCTTGGAGACAGTCTGTAAGCCAAATACTTTAGGACATTTTTGACACAAATGGCACAAAAGACAGATAATAAGAATAGTTTGAGCATAGGCTCTGTGTGGTTGTGCTGGTAAAAGAAAAGATTGGATTCGGTCTGTTGCCAAGCTGCGCTTTTTCAGTGCACTCTCGGTTTTGTAAATCACTTTGGATAAAAGCGGGCGTTTAATTATAGATTAAGCACAAACCAAAATTGCACTTGTGATGAAATTATTTCTTTTCAAGAGACGCTGCCAAACACAATTGACGCCGGCTGGCTTACAACTGGGTGCAGGTGGTCAGAGCTCAGCCGTGTTTGATTAGGGTTTCTACATAATGAGTAGATACGTGCACTCGCATGCAGGCACAAATTCAAGCACACACACACACACACACACACACACACACACACACGCACACGCACACGCACACAGCATCAGGTTTGGGTCCTCACAGTATAATATACTGTAATCAAGAGCCAACACACACTGTTTTTGGCATAATGTCCACCTATTGGTATTCAACACATAGTGCAGTCTTGCTTTGATCTTTGTCCCGTGCTCTCCCCGTTCGCCCTCTCTTTCTCACTCTGCCTCAGATCACTCTATTTACCTCAAAGACAGTTTGTCCATATTTTAGTCTGATTTGCATGACAGCCTTGGTGAAGCTGTCCTCTAAGTCAAGGTGGAAGAGGGACAGTTTGACAACTTGATGATATCAAAGCCAACTGGGAGCCGCCAGCAAAAATCAATAAAAGACAGAGCTAGTGACAAATACTCAAAACCACGTAAATCTGGTGTTTGTCAGGTGTGCCGAGATAAGTTCACAGAGTGAAAACACTATTAATGAAGGTTTAGAGATTCAAGTGGTTCTTGTTTTTACAATCAATCAATCAATCAATCAATCAATCAATCATTTGGCCTATGATATGTCACAAAATAGTGAAAAATGCCCAACGCATTTTCCTAAAGCCCAAATGAACACATTCAAACACAACAGGTTTACTACCATTGAAGGACTAAGAAATCCAGTGAATATTCATATTTTAGAGGCTGAAACCAGCGACTTCTGGTCATTTGTGCTCTAAAAAAGTTATCATTGCTTAAAGTATCAAAACTGTTAATTTTCTATCAATAAACTTTCACCACTAGCATTATGTACATGTAAAAGCAGAAAAATGCCAAATTAGTAATGCACAGCTGACAGTGACCTAAAGGCTCCCTGGAACTTCTTAATACCCACTTTGAATACCGTCTCACCAAACAATAAAGGTTCTTAAATAACTTGCAGCGCTATAGGGGCAGGTGTGCTCTCAAGGGGCTGTCATGTGTTGTAAAGTTGCAGGCATTTTCTATACATATATTTGATGTAACTGAAGGTTAAGAAGAGAGACATTGAAGAGTGCTCTTCATCAATATATGCTCAGCTATGGCTTCTTTCCCTTTGATCTCTAAAAATAAAAAAGGCAATTCTGAAGTTAGACGGGAAGAGCATTGATCTGGCCTCGTGAAAATATCAACTACGCATCCAGCCACACTTGGCTGAGCTCGCCGATCGAACTTTGGCAAGCCATGATGTGCATGTGTGAGTGTGCGTGTGTGCACATGCAGGTATATGAGCAGTGAAAAGACCTCAACCCGCTGCCACAACCACACACAGTATCCGTCTATCCAATAAAACTGGGATTATGGGACTAAAATTGGCAACTAAAATGATGTCTGCTCTCTTTGCTTTAACATTATAGTGTGAAACTAAGGCAATCTTTTGGCAGTGTACTCATGCAAACTCTGACAGCCTTGCCCCTGAGTCGCCCATGCCTGGGCAAATGTGCTGAGTTAAGAGTGCTTCATTAAACCCTCGCACACATATACAGACACACACATACAAGCACTCCCTTTCCTGTAGCCACTATAAATGTGCAGGTACACCACCACACATACAGTACAAATGCATACATAGGCACAAATACAGACACACAGAGATAGGAGCCTTTTCGCCTGCAGTGGGCTTTGCTGGCACACTTCCTCCACCTAACTGTTATTGCATTAGCTGTGTAATGTAATGATGGGCAAGGTTTTGACTGTTTGCCATCCTTAAGGGGCCTAAAGACAATGTACGCTTTCACACAGTAGAAAGGGACATACCAAGGGCAGGAAGGATTGAGGCTGACACACGAGTGTCTAAACTAAATTAAAACTAAGTGTCGAAGCAGCGCACTCAAGACAAAAGACATGAAAGGAGTGAAGAGGAAGTGACGTGCTTGTGTGTGCAAGAGAAAGGCAATGACAGTGTGTTGATTCAATTCTGGAAGTGTTTACACCAGCACAGTGTTATATGGAAACTTGTAGTCAGTGATGAGCAATTTCCTCAAAGTCATATCAGCTCTCCGTCAACAAACAATCAGCATGTTTCTACAACTTGCAAAATGTGAATAAAAAATGCTGATTGATGATAAACACGGCAGAAAATGTGCTGTGTGGCTCTAAGTCAAATTTTCTGTAGGTAACTAGAAGTGTAAATAGAACACAAGAAATCAAGAAATCATAATCCCTGTCTTCTAAATTACTAAACAAAGATTATAATAAGAGAGGCTTTTTGTTCTTTACTGAAGAGAAAATTGCTGTTTATAATTAAAAAAATAATATAAATGAAGCAATGCCTTATAATGAATAAAACCCAAACTCTAGAAAGAGAAGGACAAAAACATATGTTTAAGAAAGGGATTCATGAAAGCGGCTCTCAGAAATTAAATGTAAAGAAATTTACAATGTATTAATCTCAAGAAGAGCAATATTCTTTGGTGCAGCAAAGTGCATAATGGCCAGAAATAAAACTCAGTTACAGACAAAATAAACAGATGAAATAACCTTTTGAATAAATGCAGTAATATAGAGGGAACTGTTCACAGTAGAACATATTAAATAGATATCTTAGATACTAGTGTGTCATGTTGCACAGCAATAAAAAGTGGTTTATTGATTGGACACCAATAAGTCTTGGTCACTTACACTTGCATTTAGCGCTGTCCACTTGTGATACGATAGCCAAAGTCGCATTTTAAAACCAATGGTAAACAGGGTCTCTGTCAGCTCTAGTTCATTAAAGTCAGCTTGGTGTGTAAGGATTCAGTGATGCCTGCTGGTTCATTCACACTGACTCACACATTTCAAAATTCGTCGAATGTACAAATAAAATAAAATTATAACCTACAAGATTTAGCTGGCTATGAGGGTAGAAGAAATTACGAGACATACTGTACACCACCTTGAACGTTATCAAAATTTAAAATACCTTTAACTAACTAAAGGCATCATTCAGCCCTACTGGTTGTCTTCACAGAAAATGAAGTAGTATCATAAATAATTGAAAAAGCGATGATGTTCATTGGTAACAACATAGGTTTTAATCAGATGGTAAGTGATGCTGACAATTTACTCTTCTTATCTCCTGTCCTCGAGGGAGGATCTTATGAGCACTGAAGTTGAAACAAAGACAAAGTTTCCCCCATACCGGTCCTTCAAAAAGGGTTTATTTGTGTCAGAGCAGGGTGCAAGTCAACTTTTAATGCATTTATTTCACCTCTCATGCTTCTCCTTCTAGAAGGAGAAGCATGAAGAAGTGAGAGTTCGATGAAGAAAGTTAAAAGAAGAAAAGATGAGAAATGTTGGAAAGAAAGAAAAAAAAAAAGGATGTGGCCGTGTTTCAGCACTGTAAATTGAGATAAGGGGACCTCTAAAAGAGACTTTCGATGGAATATAAATTAAACTATAAATCATGTCAAATCATGTTCAAGTCATTGCATTGTAGTGAATATAGGGTGGACTTATATTTCCATGGAAATTTATTTCTAAACAATGATTTGGCACTCTTCTACTTCTAAGATGGAGATTTATTTTAAACTTGATTTTGGCAACAATAACCGTGTCTATAGGTATTAGAATATGATACTGATGAAATTCTCAGTTATAACAATTTAATTGGCTTTCAGATCTCCAGACACTCTCAAAACTGATATAAAAGTTGGGTTAATAAATGAGTGATCAACCAACTTAAGTATATGAGGAGGAAAATCACTTCATGTAGTAAAAACTATGACGGTTCAGGGATTCTACCATCGAAAGATGTGAGAATTATCATATTTATTGTAAAGAAGACCTTGGAACATTCTATTAGCATAATCCTGTATGATGAATGGACAGTTCCCAAGGCAGTGTGCATTGAAGGCTGAGGGTTGGGTCGGCAGTGTGGTTTGCTGGCCCCGTGCCAGAGCACTCAAGGGTCAATTAGGGCATATCAGCTGAGAGCTTGACAGTCTGTTGGAGATCTCAGCAGGCCACACACCACTGAATCTTTAGGGTCCAGACTTTAATTAAGGTTCTCCAGGTGAGGGGAGGTTGATAGAAGCCGTTTTTTTGTTGTTGTTATTTTTCGGCAACCACATTGTAGTGAAAGCTTCTTAAGTGATCCAACGCTGGTTGGATGGTGGTGGCTGATTTAGGCAATTGCTGGGACAATTGCAGCAAGAGAAAAGTCAAACTCAACTTGATGGGTGGGTTGGCTTCCTGGTTGGACAAATCCAGGAGCCTAAACGGCACATGCCAGTGTCAATTACTGGACAAATATTTTCTGAGGCTTAGGGACAAGGAGCTGCTCAGATTTTTAGAATGAAAAAATGACTTGAAGTCTGTGTTATTTGGTTTTATGACCAAAGTAAAAATTCTTTGATGGAACGTACTAATGGAATAAAGGTTCTCCAGAGGGAGTCCTGGTTAATCTGTGTCTTGTCAGATTTGCTATTAATGCATGAAGGGGCAAGTGAGAGAGCGAGAGAGGCGAAGTGGCCAAAGTTCTGTGCTGCAGGAGTAGGGGGCAAAGTTGGCCTCCTGGACTACACATCCCACTTTTGTGTGTTTGTGTACACACCCACTCAGGAATCTTGACAATGACAATGTATGGCACTGAAAGCCTGCAGCCAGATCCCTGCTAGAACAGCATCCTGCATCGCTCTACAGTTAGAGGACACACACACACACACACACACTTTACAAACACTGTCACAGGAAGTTGGGCTAAAGTGTAGAGGACAGATGCATACTCAGCTGGGGAGAGAAAAGTGAAGCTAAAATCGAAGGGCACACCTACAGTAACACTACAATCACAGTGAGAGAGAGAGAGAGAGAGAGAGAGAGAGAGAGAGAGAGAGAAGAAACAAGTTAATCAGGTAGCAAAATCCGTACAAAGCACAGGCATCAACTTCAACCTTGAGGTTGTGCCGCTGAAGTTCAATTTTAAAGCCAATCACTGCAGGAAAAAATTAAGGACAAAAAAAGTGCATCTTCAATGATTTCCTTGCTCAGAGAAGTAATCCAACGTGATGTGTAATTAATTCTGGTTGACTTAGAAATTAAGGCAAGAAAAAGAGAGAGGCAGAAGGGGAGGGGAGAGGGAGAGCTGATTTGAAATGACCTTGTATAAGATCAGGGCAGGTGTTCGGTGGTGGATGGACGTCTGTGTGTATGTGTCCTGATATTTGCTTACAGCAAGACAAAGTTACGCTGCATCAGATAAGAAAAATTTAAAAATACCTTGTCATTTTCTTTATTTGTTATTTAAAACAAAAAGATGTCCAGTATCTCTCACTTAATATTCTTTATATTGACTGTATAAGTGATAACCCCCTGGTGGCTGGCTGCAGTACAGGTCGTGAATCCCACTACCCTCCACGTTAGCGGATGCGACATGGGCCAAACTAAAAAAATCAAAGTTCACCTAAAATACATTTCTCCCAAAGATGGTTTGTCATTTTAGGTAGCTCTTATCACACTGTTTGTTCAAGTTATATATATATATATATATATATATATATATATATATATATATATATATATATATATATATATATATATATATATATGTCAAGCGGGTGTATGGGCAGGACTTAGATACCGCGGCTCCACCACGGGATCACTACTGCGGAGACTCTGGCTCTAAAATTGCAAGATGACAGTGCACATATCTGGGATATTTTGGCTTCACTTTTGTCCAGCGGGAGGAAGTGGAGACACGTCGTCCATCTTTATTTACAGTCTGTTGCATACTCACGTAGACATACATACATGCTGAATACCCCTCAATAAAATTGTATAAAGTCCATCAACTTTGGATTTGTAAAGAAATTATGGTCTTCACATATTGCTTCCTCCAGACGATCACATTCAGTACTCAATTTTACTTCAGCTGAATCAGTGTATTCTTCTGCTTTTTCTATTTAATAGCATGTCTGAAAAGAGGGGCCAAATGTACTTTTCTTGAGTGCTGCACAGCAAACTGCAAACCTTAGAGGAGCGATAAGTTCAGAGTCTAACCTACACTGTACTCCGTTGTGTGCTTTCAGCAGGCAGGGACAACACACTGTTCCGTCAGTGTCCACACAATTGACTTTACCACAGCCTATGTGTATTGACTCTGTGGCCTTCATGTCCATTGTGCACACACAGTACTCATCATCCCTTGCCCCTGTGTCTTATGGTGTCCCTCAGGGATCCATTCTGGGTCCAGTACTCTTCAGCCTTTATATGCTCCCCTTAGGTAACATCATCAGAAAATTTTATATCTCATTCCATTTCTATGCAGATGACTCCCAATTGTACATCCCACTTAAATCCAGCAACTCCATGCAGCCTCTTTTAGACTGTTGGAACGAAATTAAAATCTGGATGGCTAACAATTTCCTTCAGTTAAATGATAACAAAACTGAAGTTATTGTCTTTGGTCCTTCAAAATCCAAAACTGCCATCCCTGCCGATCTTGGTCACCTTGCCCCCTATGTTAAACCCCATGCACGTAACTTGGGTGTTATTTTATACTCCCATCTTAACCTGGAGAAGCAAATATCTTCTGTTGCAAAGTCCAGTTTTTACCAACTAAGAATAATTTCTAAACTCAAGTCTGTTCTGTCATACAATGATCTGGAAAAAGTCATCCATACCTTCATAACCTCCCGCTTAGACTACTGTAACTCTCTCTACTTTGGTCTCCCTCTGACTCTGGTGGCACGGCTTCAGATGGTCCAAAATGCAGCGGCTAGGCTGCTCACGAATACAAAAAAGCGTGAACACATTACACCTGTCCTAGCCTCCTTGCACTGGCTTCCAGTCCAGTCTAGGATACAATTTAAAATACTGTTGACTTCACGCCCTGGCCCCCAGCTACATAGCAGATATTATTCATCTTCACGTAGCCCCCAGGTCCCTCAGATCCTCCAGCCAAGGCCTCCTCCATGTCCCACGGTCCCGGCTTAAGCAAAAAGGTGACAGAGCCTTTTCTGTTGCTGGTCCTCAGCTGTGGAACCGACTGCCACCTGACATCAGAAATGCCCCTTCAATTGTGATAGTTAAAGCCAGGCTCAAAACTCATCTTTTTACATTGGCCTTCCCGGCATCTTAATTGTCTTATCCTGCTATGTTTGTAATTAAGTGTTTGTCTTTCGATGTACTTTTTAGCCTAAATCACTGATTTGTACGTGTTTTATTTTATTACCCTGTGGCTAATGCGCTATGTACAACACTTTGGTCACTGCGAGCGGTTTTTAAATGTGCTATAGAAATGAACTTTACTTACTTACTTACTTACTACACACATTTCTGACTCATCTCACCCACAGATGCATTTGAAGACAGTGATCATCTCCTGCCCATTTTTCTATCATAGTCATGTTCTTGCCAATCTGTTTCATTGTCACTCTGTTAAATGTTTTGTCTTAGACTTAGACTAGACTTAGACTTCTCTTTATTGATCCCTTTGGGATGACTCCCGCAAGGAAATTAGATTTCCAGCAGCAGATTTTAGCATCTTACAAAACACTCTTTAAATAGAAAAAAGATAGAAAAAATACAGTATAAGAATAACAATAAAACTTTTAGCTAAATATTTTTACAAAAATAAACAAACAGTAAAACAACAATAAACTACAGATAAATAAAGATAGATATATAGGTATATAGGACTGTGTATGGTATTGTGTTATTATACAGTTAATAAATAAATGACATTTAGCATAAATTAGCAGTTAAGAGCAGTTAGAGTGTCCAGGTATGTATGTGAGTAGATTAATAATAATTTATTGCACAGTGTTCTGTTCTGTCCTCTTTACCCTATTTCCTCCTCCCCCCGAGTGAGGAGTTGTAGAGTATGATGGCATGAGGGACAAAGGAGTTCTTGAGTCTGTTGGTCCTACACTTGGGAAGGAGCAGCCTTCCACTGAACAGGCTCCTCTGGTTGCTGAACAGCAGTTTGCTGCAGATGTTGAAAGACCGCAGTCTCCTCAGGAAGTACAACCTGCTTTGTGTCTTTCTGTACAGGTGGCTGGTGTGTGTTGTCCAGTCCAGTTTATTATCCATCCACAGCCCGAGGTATTTGTAGGATTGCACAGCCTCCACCTCAGCTCCCTCTAGCTGGATTGGTTGCAGTCTTGGTCTGGACCTCCCAAAGTCAATGACCAGCTCCTTCGTCTAAGAGGTGTTGAGCTGTAGGCAGTTAGTGTCACACCAGAGAGCAAAATCCCCCACCAGACTCAGATACTCGTCCTCTCTGTCACCCCTGATACACCCGACGATGGCTGTGTCATCTGCATACTTCTGTATGTGGCACAGCTCAGAGTTGTAACAGAAGTCCGAGGTGTACAGGGTGAAGAAAAGAGCAGCCAGCACTGTGCCCTGGGGGGCTCCAGTGCTGCTGACCACAGTGTCAGACGTGGTGTCCTTCAGCCTGACGTACTGTGGCCTGTCAGTGAGGTAATCCTTGATCCAGTTTACCAGATAGGGGTCCACTCCCATCCTGTTCAGTTTGTCCTGAAGTATAGGGGGCTGGATGGTATTGAAGGCACTGGAGAAGTCCAAGAAAAGGATCCTCACTGTGCTGCTTCCCTTATCCAGATGGGAGTGGACTCGGTGTAGCACCAACATTTGGCTGGTACGCAAACTGCAGCCGGTCCTGGGCGTGTTGTACCTGGGGTCTGAGGAGTCTGAGGAAGAGTCGCTCCAGCGTCTTCATCAGGTGTGAAGTGAGTGCCACCGGTCGGAAGTCGTTCAGCTCGGGGGCCTGTTCTTCTTGGGAACCAGAACGATGCAGGATGTCTTCCAGAGGGTGGGCACTCTCCCTAGCTGTAGGCTAAGGTTGAAGATCTGTTGTAGTGGTTCAGCCAGTTCTGCAGCGCAGGTCTTTAGTAGTCTCGGACACACTTTATCCGGGCCTGCTGCTTTCCTGGGCCGGAGCTTCCTCATGACCTGGTCTGTGGTGATGTGAGGCAGGGATTGTATTGAGGTGGTGGAGGAGGAGGGGGGGATTGTGGTGTCAGGGGGGAGGTGTGTAGAGGGAAAAAGGAGAGATGGCTGCAGTGAGGGTGGGGGTGGGGGGACAAGGACGAGGGCTGGTTAAACCTGTTGAAGAAGTCATTCAGCTCATTCGCCTCATTCGCCCTCTCCATTGTCCCCTCTGTAGCTCTGGTCTTTGTGTTGTGACCTGTGATGGTCCTCACACCTTCCCAGACCTCCCTCATGTTGTTCTCCCTCAGCTTCTGCTCCACCTTTCTGCTGTAGCTGTCCTTAGCTTCCCTCACACAGTGTTTCACCTCCTGCTGTGCTGCCTTCATGGCCTCCCTGTCCCTGCTCCTGAAGGCAGCCTTCTTCTTGTTGAGGACAGCCTTGACTACCCGCATTACCCATGGCTTGTTATTTGGGCAACAACGGACAGTCTTGATGGGGGAGACCACGTCTGCGCAGAAGTTCAGGTAGTCCGTCAGACAATGTGTCATCCCCTCTATGTCCTCACCATGCGGGTTGAGCAGCACATCCCAGACTGTGGTGTTGTAACAGTCTCTCATGGCACTTTCCATATCAGGGGACCACCGCCTGATGGTGCGAGTTGTCACCGGCTGTTTTTGGACCAGGGGAGTGTACAGTGGCTGTAGGTGAACCAGGTTGTGATTAGACTTCCCCAGTGGGGGGAGGGGAGTCGCTCTGTATGCATCCCTCACATTAGCATACAGGAGATCAATTGTCCTGTTGTTTCTCGTAGGAAAGTCTACAACCTGGTGAAAAACAGCCAAAGTAGAATCCAAAGTTGCATGATTAAAGTGCCCAGAAATGATCATAAAAGCCTCCGGGTGCTGTGTCTGGATCCTTGCTGTGACGGAGTGAATCTTCTCACAGTCAGTGGCTGCGTCCGCTCTCGGAGGGATGTAAACACAGACGGCAATTATGTGACTGAACTCCCTCGGCAGATAATATGGCCGCAGGCTAACAGCTAACAGCTCGAGGTCCTGGCAACATGAGGCTGTCTTTACGGAGATATGTCCTGGGTTACACCAGCGGTTGTTTACATACATGATGAGTCCCCCACCTTTGCTTTTTCGGCTCGCTTTTGTGTCTCTGTCGGCTCTCACGGCAGTGAATCCCAGCAGGTCCACGTTAGCATCCAATTCAAGGTGGTTTAGCCATGTCTCCGTAAAGATGAACGAGCTGCTCTCACGGTAGAGCCGCTGGTTGTTCAGCGACGACAACTCGTCGATCTTGTTCGGCAGCGAGTTCACATTCCCCATGATTACGGATGGAATCGATGGCTTGTAGCGCCTCCGATTCTCCGCTAGGTTGTTCTTCAGCTTAGCCCCAGCCTCTGGGTCTCTTCCTCAGCTCCGCCGGGATAGGGTGCCGTATCCCGGCTCGTCCCTTTGTGCGCAGAGCCAGCAATTCCTCTCTTGAGTAAGTGAGAAAGCTAGCTCTTGGTTGCATTTTAAAGTTTTAAATATCCATAGGATATATATGAAACACACAATCTCTTCGCAAGAAGAGTAAAAAAAGTAGAAAGAAAGAGGATAAAATAGGTTAAAAGAGCTAAAATCTGGAGAGCTACTGGAGAGGCAGCAGTCTCCTACAGCGCCCGGAAGTTAAGTCTGTTTATACTCTCATTCAAATTCTGTGAAAAGAGACATTTGGCGCGAGAGAGAGGAAACGGTTCCTTTTGTACTGCTTATCTTCTCACTCCCGTTCACGCAGCTGCCGCCTGAGGTTTGATCCCTGCTGGGAGTGTGCACGCAGGAACGGACCAGACAAGAGGCTCCTGGATTTCTCTGAAGGGCGGGAGGCGGTTTGGGGGTTGGATGTTGGGGTCCGATGGGGTGAGGGGAGTAGTTGCCCTGTTATATGAGTCCAGACACACTCTCCTCTTTTGCTAACAGCTCACATTCCCCAGCAGAGCTCCCTTCGTGTCTGCACAGCCAGCATCTTAAATTAACAGTCTGGGGCTGCAGACAGTGGCAGCAAAAACAGACAAACTGTTCGAACCCACAGAGAAAGACTCACAAACACAAACTGCAGTCTAACTATACTATATAATTCCACTGACAAGCAAACCTGATGAAACGCGTTGTTTGCACAGTTGCACTTGTGATTGAATAAATACTGTATGGGCTTATAAGGAATACTGACATGAGCGTCCCAGTGTGCGATGAATTACTGTCGCTACTAGAGTCTTGCTGTTGTCAGCAGGGACAGCACTGCTGTGCAAGAAGCAGTCTTACTTTATTGATACACTTTCACTGACTTCACACAATACCTAAACCCTAATCCGAACTTTAAGCCTCACCACAAAATCCTTAACCCTTATCTCAGACGAAACATGATCCTAATTCTAGTCTTAAACCAAACTTAAAGTGTTACATTCCAGATGTCCAAACTACAGTTATGTCACTTCACGGTTGTTAATATGCAGTGACAATATAATTGACCGACCAACAGCTGAGGCTGATGGGAATGTCTGTTTTTCAAGGTATTTGATCATAAAGTAAAGTATTGGTCATTGGACCACCAAACTTAGGAAAGTTCATCCTGTGAGCATCTTGAATGTCACTTTCATGGCGATCCATCCTATGCAGGTAGTAGTACTGTCACTGACCGACAGACATTGTCTTACACGGCTAAAAACATTCCAGATTTCAGGTATAAGTCCTTTATCATAAAGTGTTCTGGAAAATATCCAGTTCAAACTGGTTCTCACAAGGAGGGCAACAGATAATTCACACATACTGCACTACGCATCGAACAACACGGACACATGCTCATCAAACAACAACCATCATTGATTTGTGTACGTATGGGCACGTGCTGGCACAAACACAAACCTGTCTGCTATTCACATACTCCCAATTCTATGTGGCATGGTAGAGAGGATCAATGTGTCAACACAACAAAACCAGGGTGGTGGCCTCCTCGCGGCATGACAAGGTGGGAGATATTGAGTGCCTGGCCCCTGATCCCAGTGGTGGCGACAGTCTCTCCAGGGAGGAAAAAGAAAATGGAAGCGAGGAGATGGAGAGACAAGAGCACTCAAAAAAAAAAGAATAAAGAGGGAGGGAGAGTAATGATGGGAAAAGAATGAGACAGGGAAGATGGTCTTAGAGGCATAGTATAAGGGGCAGAGGAGGGGTGGAAGGAGAGACAGCTTAGAGGAGAGGGAAAGGTAAATAAACACTACTATATGAGGGAGCGTGAGAGAAACTGTTGAGTATGTGTGTGTGCTGAAAAAGTGAAAGGAAGAGAAAGAGAGTGTGTGTGTGTGTGTGTGTGTGTGTGTGTGTGTGTGTGTGTGTGTGTGTGTGTGTGTGAGAGAGACACCACATACAGTATTACACAACAGCACATCAATATGTACAAACAGTAATTTACAGGCATTGAATTATATAAAAAAAAAAAAAGCTGCCAAAAGTCATCAGAGAGCAAAATCCCAGCTTCACTCATCACAAGGCACTTCTTTGGTCTTTTTCTGTGATTTGCCTTTGCATTTTATCCTCAGATTTCACAAGTGGATGAGCACTGAAAGGAGTTGGCCGATGCATAAACAACCATGATCAAGCTCATGTTGTAGAGTTTGTGGGTAAAGAGTTTTTTTTATTTTGATTCTACGTGTGCATGCAAGCAAATGTGTCGTCACTGCCATTATTGGTAAATGCTGGCAGCAAATGTTGATTTACATACTGATAGATATTGAAGAGTACCTATTATTATGCAAAACAACAGGGTGTACAACTATATACTGTACATACTGCTGAGTGAGTGTCTCGCAGCCTCTTTGGGTTTTCATTTATGTCTGGGAGTGTCTCTAATGACAATATAAATGAATCACTTCCATGTTCATGTGTATGACTGTGATACAAGCAGTGCATTGTGGATGCAGTAGGAATACATAACGGTGTTATATTTGAATATCTATACCAGCTTGCATCTGATGGCTATGGGGGCTCACTCCCCGCTACAATGCTGCATTGCGGAGGATTCCCCTGGAATCCCTTTACTTCATACAGAGCACAGAGACATTAAAGATGTAACTGTTCTCTGGCCAACATTCTCTATCTCTGGTCTTCACAAAGAATGCACTCCCTCTCCTTCCCTCGGCGTATGTCCTGTGAGCAGAGACACATAGACATTCAGTTGTGCACAGAGAGGGTTGTGTGTGACTGAATAAATCTTTCCATCAGTCTGCATGACCTTCAACTCATGAAAATGTGTTTTTAACTGAAGAATGTTAGATAGGAATTACAATTGAATAAACAGAGGTGACGTCTGCACAGATGTGACAAATCAACTTGTACTAAATGCCAACATATACGGTACATGAATGCATGTGTATGCAGTATGCACGTGTATTTGTTCTGTACATCTGCAGCTATGTCAGTTTGTGTGCATAACTCTATGTTTGCATTTATGTGTGTATGCTACAGTATATGTCGTATTGCGTATGCATACACTATTTGCAAGTTTGCTCTGCTGAGAGTAAATACGTGTGTATGCGTATGCCTGTGTTTGTGTGTACACGCGTCAGTGTATGTTTATTCAATGCGGCTGGCTTCAGATCCTGATGGCCCAGCTCTGGGAAAAGAGAGAGGGGGAGTCAGGGAGGCAAGGAAAAAAAAACGAACGGGTTCAATCCTCTGAAGCTGATGACTGTGTGTTTGTCAGAGTGAATTTATTTATCACAGATGCCAGGGAAATTAGCATTGAAATGATTCTGGTGACAGACTCGCCCTGGATATCTCCGATGGCAGACACCCAAAATGTTTATGTTTACAGAACTTCAGGGAGAGAGAGAGAGAGAGAGAGAGAGAGAGAGAGAGAGAGAGAGAGAGAGAGAGAGAGAGAGAGAGAGAGAGAGAGAGAGACTATGCAGTATGGGGAGATAATACGAGAGGTAAGATTAGGTAGAATAAAAAGCCAGGGCAGGAAAATTGGAGGAAAGAGATAAAATATGTAAGAAGACAGAGAAAAAGAGCAAGACTCTAGAGGACGAGCTTCGCTGTAGAAATAGTTGAATTGCAAGTCACGCTTGATAAGGACTTCAGCTGAAAAAAAGTATGCTCCTCCTACACAGAGAAAAGAAGAGCATACAAAAACGAATAACAAAGAAAGATACTTCTCTATGTATGGGAGCGATACTGCCCATAGACCAAAGATGCTGGGAGAGCAAAAAATGCAAGGGGGGATTTTTTTTTTTTTTTTTTTAACCATAGCAGAAAAAGTTTTGGGGAGGGAAGCAAAAAAGCAGAGTCAATGCAGAGGACGACATCAAGATGAAAGCTTATAAGAAGAAGTGACAGAGCGGAGAGAAAGGGAGGGAAAAGGGCACAGAGGAATAGAAAAGAATTGCCAGAAACGGAGCCAGTAGTGCAGTTAAAGGCACAGGCAGGTATATAAAGTATATATAACTTCTTCCTCTATGTGCATAATAATATAATCCCCCCTATAAGCCTTTTTTATTATTAACCAGCATATCACCGTACAGCCTACCTCCTGAAGTACTGCTGCACTGCTGGCTAAGGAAGTGGATTGAGAGACTGAGGGGAGAAAGAAAAAGAAGAGAAGAATAACAGTGTCAGAGAAAGAAATGGATGAAGAGAAGAGAGAGGACATTTGCTTCTGGAGAAGTAGGAGAGTAACAGTGTGTTGCCATGGTAACGGATACACTAGTGGCTAAGTCTGTCCGTGTGAATACAAATGGACGTGAATGTGAATTTCTGCAATTCATTAAAAATAAATAACTCAATTGAATTCTCTCTTATTGCACCTAAGATTTGAATGCCAGGGTCTGTCATCATGATCCCCACATGCAAGGAGCTTATTAGGTGTAGGTGCAGGCATCCCAGCAGGCATCCCATTAAGGCAATCTAATTGCTAAATGGAAAGTGTGCTTTCATAGAAAATGAATCAAGTCAAAGTTTCTCTTAAGACTCATACAGCTTAACAGAATCTTCAGGCAGGACTTATTAATAAGAAATGGAAAATCACCCTGCAGATAATATTCGCATCAAACTAAATTCCTGTGATATCTGACTGTGACTAAACAAGGAAGGATCGTAAAGCATTATTCATCTTAGAGCTAGACTGTAAGCAAATCCATGAAAACCTTATTAAAGCATGCAATACAACTTCAAATTAACCACTTATCCTCTTCATGTGTGTTGATTATTCATGAAATCAAAAGCTTCATCTAATGTTGTTTTTGGCCAGTCAATAAGGCACGTAATTGTTCACTGTAAACCGGCCAATATTATCATCAAAATGTCTACTACTAACAGAATCAGAGCACACTCTTGTGCAGAATTACACCAAACACAGACTAAAAAGTAAAGTGAAGCCAAACAATTCTTAATGCCTGCATTATACCATACCAAAAGTATGACTTTTTACAATTCAAATCAGCTATGTTTACCTTAGGTTGAGTTTAAATGAGATAAAGCAGAAGTAGCAAAGTAAACAATCCTGGCGTATAATCTTATAATGCGGAGATGCTACAGCATAAATCCCTCACAGGCTCAGAAGTACAATTTATCCTTCTGTTTACCATTGTTTTGCAATTAAGCAGCATATTAAAAAGAAGAAAAAAACATGCATCTTCTTTATATAAAAAAACATGCATAAATAAAGTACTACAATTAACAACTCAAGGGGATACACTGCACACGTCCCTAGACTGCACAATCGACTGTAGTTTCTTTAGTTACTTTGTCTCACTCGGTGTGGATGCTGGAACAGAAGGAAGAAGTTGCATAAGCACAGTGCAAGTTGAACTCCGTATTCTATGGCCCCCTTTTCTGTTTGTTATCTGTGTTTCATTATGGTAATTAACCACTGTATTACGAGCAGAGGCTGGATGCGTAGTGACTCTCTCCCTCTCTCACTGCAGTGATTGCAGCAGTGCCTGGGTGTTGGGGAGAGGAGAGGATGTTTCTGGGTCACCAGCTGCCAACGTTTTCTGCAAACACAGCACTGCTAGTCCTCACCAGCTGTTTTCTCTTACCATCTCTACCCGTTCAAACTTCCTCTCATTCTCTGTTTCTTTTCTTCTCTTTCTCATTACATGTTTCTCTGCTTTTTCCAGATGCTTGCCTGGGGCTAGAGGAAAATTAACTGTCTCCTCTCTTACTACGGCTGTGTGCAATTTAGTTTGCATACTAATAGAAAAGAGATAACTAAGTGAGACTTAGGCAATTCTGAAACATTAGGACATATTGATCATTAGTGTGTTGGGGGGGGGGGGGGAGAGACAGAAGTATAAAAAAAATGTCCTTTGATTTGGGCTGTGGTGTCATAGGGAGGAAGTGTTGATCATACAGCTCCGAGAAAGATGTGATTACTCTCTACCCTCCTAATCATTTAATTACCACTCCACAACCTTGCAAATGAAGGGAAGATGAAAAGAGGGAGGGAGAAAAAAAAACTGAGAAATATAAAAAAGGATTTAAAAAAAAGAAGACTGGGAGAGAGCTAGAATGCAAATGGAACTGGGAAAAGAGTAATTGGTCAAAATGATAATCCCAATCCTACAGCAGTTAAATAGGCATAAATTGGATTTAATCCATTGGGCGGCAAATGCGTGCTGCCACAGTGGTAGTAATTGTAAGTGTGTTTTAATAGATGTCCCATATTATGTATGAGCCATTTAGACTGCATGTGGCTGTTTAAAATGCTAATGCATGCCATCTGTGTGTTTGTGTGTACTTGGGGGTACTGTGTGTGTGCTTACCTTTATTTTAATTGTGTGCTCAGACGCCTACTCTCAATTTTGTACACAAGTCTCCTTCATCGCTCTAAAACACCTGTGCGTTTTTTCTCTGCAAAAAGGACATCCAAAAGAATTGTAAGCACAACTCTATCTGTACTCATGAATATGGATAACAGTGTGTAAAAGCCGGTGTGGAGCGAAGCTAGCACAACTCCTATTGGTTTTTTGTTTTGAATTTTTTTTTGGGACCTGCAGCAAAGGGCTGCAGGTCAGAATCAACTGAGCTATCTGGGTACCCACGACTCCTATTGTTGAATAATTACAATTTAAAAGTGTCCTCCATAAACTGATGAATGTGCTTCGCCAGTTCTTGCAGGCCTGCACTCCAAATATAATCTTGATCAATATGTTCTGAGCTGGGAGCTAATCTCTTCATAGTCCGCACGTACAGTACTATTCAATCGTTGTGTTTTTGGGATTAAAGATCAAACACAGTCAGTTACGGGGCTTTACGCTAGGAGGTCACATGCACCCACACACACACACACACACACACACACACACAGACACACACACACACACAGATATCCACTGCGATAAGCACACAACCTTAAAGTTAAACCAAGCGCTCTCATGCTTATGTAAAGTCTCACAAAAGTCAAGCTGACTCATTGATAAATGACACATTCACATATATAGGATAAAGCAATATAAAATCAAGTGAAGCATTTGCTACTTTTGCACACACAGACACACAGATACACACCTGGAAAGAGGAGATAGTAACACTTAAAGGCAATACTAATTTGATTTTATTTTTATTTATTTTTTTAAAGAGATTAATCACTTTGAGCAAATATTATCATTTCACACACGCGCTTTGAACCAAGGCTGTTAGAAAATGTTAAGCACTCTGACAGCAGCCTACATGCCCTTGAACACACTTCACACATGCCAGTTCGGTGAATCTACTGGGAACAGTTACAGCAAGGTACAGCAGCGCCGCCTTACCACGCCTCAGCTCTTCAATAAAGAAATGAAGAACTTTGGTCTTTAACGAGTCAATATCTTCTGCACCTTAATCACGTCAAAGCACTCTCATCCTGTGTGACCCTGAATATAGCCTAGATACTGTATGTTCTTATAAAACTCATCCTATATACTGGTATTTTCAACTTTGATAGCAAAGGCTGTACACTATGACTATCCATGTGTGTGGTATTTATTAAAAAGCTTTTTATCTTACTCGCTCCCAAAACTTAATGAAATGTTATATTCATTAAAATGTACTCATCACATCATTTCCATTTTTTCCCCACCAAATTACACAGGCTACTTTGAAGAAGCTATCATAAATTACCTTCAATCACTTGTTGTTTGAATGCATGAAACTACAATGTGAAATCTAAGAGCGATGTAAATAATGAGGAGAGCTGTATAGAGTACATAAAGTACTGAACATAAAAATTGATTGCCAATGATTGCCATTGTCATGGTACAATAACGTTCATGGAGTACTGTAGCTAACCTATAATGGCAATCACAGCCTCTACTTTGCAAAGGAATGAAGGCATTGCAGGAATAAGACAGGACCTTCTGTAACAGCTATTGTGATGTTAAAGTAAAAAAAGACAGCAAAAAAGGATAGTACAAGTCAGTACACGTGTTAACAGCATGAGGACAGGAAGAAATGACACAAGCACAGAGATGAAGAATAGGATCTAACATGAAAGGGGTTTGATGTAACAGGAAGGATGAGGGAAGGTTGGAATTAGGGAAAGACATGGAGGATGAACTGTCAAAACCACATAAGCTCTGTTACCATGAAATCCACACTTTCACCAGCTCACTTTACCGCTTAATCAAAGTCTAGCCTGAGTGATTACATGCCCCTTTTTTTCATAAAAGTGCCACTATTTAAAAAAAAAAAAAAACTTCTAATACTGTGCTCTACGAATCATTTCTAATTTATTCTCACGAGTCGTGGTCTGCCAGCCAAAGCTATTATAGGAAAGTCAGGATGATGTGCTGTCAGAAAGCAGAGAAATAGATGTCATCCACAGCAATAAGCCTGTAATAACTACCGTCAAATTATTTTCAGGGCCTAAGCAACTTTTCTCTCATCTCCTCGTTTGGCCCCCGGCGCCTCTTTTGCAGCTTGTAAAATGCTTATTATCATAATTGCATAACTACCCATATAGCATTTGAGATGTTGAATTGAGGCAATATATGCCTCATCTCATCATTAACATACAAGGAGATTACTGAGCTCCACTTGTGCACAAAAATCATCCACTCAAGTATTTTCTGTAACAGTTGTGACTAATACATCTGCATACATGTGGTACAGTCTGCATGTACACCACGGCCAGCAGTTAATTACTAATTACTGTACTGCCTTTCCTTGGCATTTACATTTGCCTCGTTCCCTCAGGAGGATGATTCAGGTGTGTTTGGAAATGAGGCAATAAGTGAAAGAGGACAGGAGAGAGGGGAGGGAGAAAGAACACTTGGTTGTGTTTAGGGTGGCTCACTGTAGTCAAAGTGACATTTTGGTGGGATGTGCACTTTCCAAAAACCCTGTGGGGGTGCAAGGGGCATGCCCAGCCATGCCAGCCCTCTCTATGCACTCACACTGTATCCTGACACTAAGCACAACAGGCAGCCCAGGCCAAGCGCCCAAACACATTACACTCTTCCCTTATCTAACACTCAGATAAATACACACTAATTTTATCATACCTGACATAAACACAATACCCTCTGATAGTCAAAAATGAAAATATGCACACACACACACACACACACACACACACACACACACACACACACACACACACACACACACACACACACACACACACACACACACACACACACACACACACACACACACACACACACACACACACACACACACACACCTTCTGCTGCACTGTGAGATTACACAAATGTGTCTCAGCCTTTATGCCCTCGGGTAGTCCATCTGAGCACTCAAGCGTTTGGCTCCCTGTGTTCTGCATATGACCCATACGGTCTCGGCCCATGGTCTGGCACATGAATATTGGTAGAGACGAGGCTGGGTGACAGAATATAAATGGCTGCAAAGTGATGTGGTTGAACAAGACAGTGGTTTTATATAGGGACTGAGTGAGAATATTGTGTGCTTTGAACTTTGACACCCAGTTATAGAATCATCTTGGGTGGATTTAGAGGGACTGAAAGGCTACAGGGGGCTTTCATTCCCAATGATACACAGCAGGCTGCAGCACTGACTGAAAAGCAACATCACTTGATGCGGAGAATACACAAAATACACATACCAATCAGCCAGTCTGCCAGGGGGGACAATACGAGCTGAGTCTTGACACACATTTTTGAAAGAACCACTAAAACACACTGTTGGGGGAGTGGGTAAAAAAAAAAAAAAAAAAAAAACTGGAGAGAGAGGGACAAAGAAAGAGGATGGGTTATGTGCTAACCAAAAGTCACAACTCCTCTGAGCACAGGTTGGGGTTAATGTTAGAGCTGCGCTTCAGTGCCCTGCCAACAGCAGTAGTAAACAAACCGCACACATAGCTTCTGACCTAAAAATGTCAGATATTAATACAGAGTGATTTTTTTTTTTTTTAATCTTTTTCTCAATATATTCCACTTTGTGGCTGGTACATGCAGCATTTTGCTACACAAGTCAATAAGGGAATATAAAATATACCAAGATACACCTCAGTGTACCTTCATGAACAGATTAAGTGCCCAAAGTACTTTGTGCTACAGGGGGCACAAAGTATGAAGGATGTTTTAAGCTGTTGTATGTCAGTGTCCAAAGCTAATCTAATCAATACGCTAGGTGGCATTAGTGCTGGAAACTGTGACATTAGTGTCAGTCAGTGGGTGCCAATCAAAGCCCATTTGCATTTCTGCTGCTCAAGCTGCACTTTTACAACCGCACTGAACTTGAACGTACAAGGAAGGCATCAGGTGAACTGTGGAACACGTCAAGAAGTCATCCATCACAACAAGGTGACTTTTTTTAAATAACAGAAGCCACAGGACCTGGGCTGGAGCCAGACATATGTGCTGGGCTGTCAACAAGAGCTTTTATTATCCACGGATAAGAAATAAAGCCTAGCTCATTGGAAGATGGATAATGTGCAGGGTGATTTGATCTCAAATATGATAAATAGGGTTACCATCGGAACATGCTATACATTAAAAAGGGCTAGATTTCACATAGGCTTTGCCCTCTAATGGGACCCAATGGACAGAAGATTGTACTCTGAGAAATTGCACGGATTTGCACAACCCATCATGGTGAGCCCATTCATCCTTATGGGGCTCTGGGGCCCTTTTACCTGCTCAGTATAGAAAGTGTAGAGTTATGTTTTACTGAATGAGGACAAGCCAACAGGTGCTTTACTTAGAAGTGCAGCTTAACTCTGCTATGCTTCAGAGTTTTGTTTTTTTTTGGGACTATAATAGACAGCTACTGTTAAGACAAGACACATTAGAGATGCACTAGTGTCATGTGGAAGAAGCTGTGGCTACAATGCCAAGAATTGCCTCTTTGTGAAAGGAATAGTTTTACATTTTGGGAAGTAAGCTTATTCACTCTGTTAAGTGTTTGATGAGAAGACCACTCTCATGTCTGTATGGTAAATATGAAGCTTAGCTCATCACAAAGACAGGAGGAAACTGCTAGCCTGGCTCTGCCCAAATGTAACAAAACAGCACTTCTAAAATTCACAAATGAACACAATGAATCTCATTTGTATACAGTAATATGTGCAAATATCGAAGTGTAAAGACCTTTTTTTTTTGGCCAGTCTGATTGGAACACTAAAAAGGCAAGCTGTGGATGCCTGTTTGGAGATAAAATGCAATTGTGACACAATGGCACAATGTGTGGCTACAGCCATGATGTAAACTCTTCCTGTCCTCCATCTTACTCTTCACAGCTGGCAAGACTGATATCCCGTGACAGCATTGTGGTACAGAGAAATGATTTATAATTTGCAGCACATCCCAGGAAACGTCCTCAATATTAGTGGGCACTGTCGCTGGCAAGTGGAGCTATAGGCACAATGCCCAGTCTGGTCCGGCCTCTCAAGGTGATGGGTCTGGGATATTCAGTGAATGTGCTGCAGATTAGCACAGATGAATGGGTGCAATCTATGATTTCACGCTGGGAAGGGAGCTGTTGCTCCATCACACTGCTGACTAGTGTAATCTTCAATCACACACAGAGAGTATTACACACAGAGTCTTGATACTCTGATACAGAGTATGTGTAAGCAATCTCCTCTTATCATGTGGTGTTTTGGCAGACATTCAGAAACCCTATCCTGTCATTTTTTTTTTTTTTTTTTTTAAATAGGGAGCTGGGAAGAATTGCTTTCTGGAAGAAAAAAAAACACTGCTGCTTGCTTTGATCTTGGCAGAGATGGTTTGATTTGTGTGCCATTTTGGACAACAGCTTTCTGCTCCTAAGAAAAAAATACGTCAGTCCTTCCCAAGAACATGAAGAAATTATTCGGCTGATGATGATGATTCAGCTATAATAATTTTATCCTTCTCTCCAAACAGGGAAAGAAATGAGAAGTGGCACCCCTTTTAACAGTATAACTCCAGTATAAGCTGAACAATCTTTTCTCCATGGAACTGCCAAACCGACATGTTCACGTTTGCTTATTGTGCGTCGTCTGTGTTTGATTTTGTGACAACCATATCTTGCAAATGCCAACATTCTGTTCATTAACAAACTCATAAATCTTTGATTTTGAAGTATTGTACCATCACGTAAATACAAGAGTCAGCAGCAAAGTTTTTAAATAAGTCTGCACTTTTAAATGCACCATCAAAAAGGTAACTTTGACAAAAATAAAACAAGACATCAGTGTAATGGATGTAATGTCTCAAAAAGGTATGAAAAACACAACAATCTATAACAACATTTACTTTGGAGAATGGTCGTCACATCCTGTAAGGAATACATGATTTGATGAGCTAAAAGAGTTGTAAGACTCTTACCAAAGTCAGTAACAGTAGCCTTTTATCACCTCCAGTGTTAACCACTATACAAGGACATTGCTGGGCTATGACCACAGGGCTCCAGACTAACTTTTTTCACTAGGAGCAAAGTGGCCCCCTACTGAACATTTAAGGGGCGCAACCAGAAAATTTAGGGGCACACACTGTAAATCAACATGCCAACTAAATATTCACATTTCTACTAATTTCCACTGTATTACTAATAAATACTTTGATAATAGATGCAAAAATTACAATGTGCTGTTTCAAATTCAGTGTCACTTTTGAAGATGCAACATAGAAGGCACCATCGCGGTCATGACAGTAGACCTATATATAGTAGAAATATTTAAAAAATATACCAACTCTGGGCTACAACTACAATGAATTCACCTTAAAATTAAACATGTATTGTTTAGGCTATCTGAACCAATATTGGTACAGATACTTGAAATTATGGTAAATTTTTTCGGTACTTTCCCAAATTACAAAACAATTATTTCAGTTGTAAAAATAATTCCAAACCTATTTATCCTATGTACTTAGAACATTATGTTATTTTATTAGAATATGTTACACTCTAAAGAAATTAAACAAAAATAAAAATAAACCCCTCCCTCTCTCCTCCCAAACCATCCCTACAACCTATTAAATTGAATAATTATTCATTTCTTACTCACTGTAACTTGTTTAGCCTGTTGTATTTTCATCCTGACCGTTTTCAATTGCTCTTTAATGTTTCATGTAAAGCACTTTGAGTTGCATTGTTGCTGAAAGCATAGACAGTATGGCTGAAAGGTGCTGTAGAAATAAAGTTGCCTTGCCTTACAGCCTCAGCCTGTCAGTCAGTCCCCAGGGCACAGCTGCACACTGTTGAGCCTGCTGCTTGTCTCAGAGGAAGTGTAACGTCAGCAGCACCCTGACTGTTTTTAATATCATATAGCAGCAAACGCTGTCTGCGGGAAGTTTTTAAAAACTGTAACCATACTTGAAACCACTTTTAATCGGCATCACTCGCTGTGACTTCAACAAAACAGCCGACGTAGTTTGTGCCGATCGCACCTCTGCGCGTGTGTGTGTGTGTGTGGGCTAGATTTATCAAGCTGTTTGCGCCTGTTTCCAGGCGCTAATTGGTCGCAAAGACGGACGTAACCAATGTGGGCTATTTACAAACAGGGCGCACTTGGGTAAAATCGCAGATTGTCTGCCACATGAGCAAGAAGAGACAAGTTGCGCTATCAATATGCGTTCGTGGGAGGGTCGTGGGGAAAGTGGGAGTTCCACCCAAAAAGGTGGGAGGATAAGCGCAAAGTGCGCCTAATTATATATTCCGTGGTATTTACAAAGACTGTAAGTAAGAGCGCGCATCTATTCTGCGGCGGAAATTCTCCGCCTCTTAAAAGCAGGTCTGAACCAGCCGCAATTGAGTTTCCTCGTAGACCTTTATGCCGCTGGTGAAATGGCAACAGTAATTTGAGCAAGACGAAGACATGGGCGAGGCTGAAAATATTTTTAACATAAGAATCACACTTTGTCAGTGAACACAACATCATTTAGCGTTACAGATCAAGCAGCCATGCAATATTAGAGTTACTGGAAGAAATCAAAGATGACATTGAATCACCCACTCAGCGTTCACATCCCATTCCAGCAGTTGTTAAACTCCTCGCTACATTACAAATATTGGCATCAGGATCATTTCAAACAGTCACAGCATCAGCGGTGGGAATATCGCAGTCTGCACTCAGCCATATCATAGCACAAGTACCGCTTCGATACAGCGCAATTTACGGTATAGTGGGCGGAGAAAGACACTGATTGCCTGATGGGTGTCAGGGTTGATAAATACTACGCAAAATGTGGAAGCATAGCGTGTGCTATTACCGAACTCGCATCAACAGACGCAGCGCAAACTGCGCCAGTGTTAGTAAATCAGGCCCTGTGTTTGTGTCGGAGCAGCGCTCTCTGTCAATTTTCAGAGAGGAGCTTGAGCTGACGCGCTAAGGTACCTACATTTCGACATTTAATGTGTAAAAAATGGGGGCAAATTTGCTGGTTGCACATGTGCGACTGGAAAATTCAGTCGCACGCTCGCAGTTTGGTCGCAGTCTGGAGCCCTGGACCATCTTCTTAACTTTAATGGAAATAGTTATATGGTTCAACAAGCACAGTCAAATACAGAGTGCTAACAACCTTGCTGACCAAGAATGTTCAATTTGTGCTTCTTCCCCTTGTTCTTTTCTTTATATACGGGACTGAAGTGTATATGTAGGCATACCACACACACACACACACACACACACACACACACACACACACACACACACACACAGCACCCTTTCTCTCCCCTCTTTTTCTAATCCTGGCAATTAGCGAGAAATAATTAATGATAAAAAATGAAAAAGTTGAGGGCAGACAGCCTTGAAGATAGAGTTCTGCACCGTAAGCATTCAATTCCCCCTCTCAAGGTCCTCAAGGTCCACTGCTCTCTGGCTCTGATCCTTATACAGCTACTTGGGGAGGCTTGAACAAAGGCCTCTTTGATATCTGCCCGCCCTCCGTCAATCGGTTTTACTCTCTCCTCCATCGTTTTTTTTTCGTTTCCTGTTTTTCTAACTGTCTTTGCATAAAACTTACTTACTCATATCTTCTTTTTCTCCCCCTTCCTCTGCCAACGTTGTGGCCTGCCTGCTAAGGGTCTATCTGAATATACTTCGAAGGTTACACTAGACATCTGCTGCACCCCCCTCCAGAGTAAGGCTTTGTTTGATTGCCTCCCTGTGAAATTAATAAGAGTAGCCATTAACAATCTGGTATAAATAGGAGGCCAGTAGATGTGTAGCTGTGAAGGGCTGCGTGAAGCTGCTGAACCTTGATCATGCAGTGCAGCGAAGGAGCTGCGAGTGGTGGGGGAATGGGCAAGTCGTGACCTTGTAAAAGTCACTCCGGGGCCACATACAAGCATTATGGTCTTGTGATCAGAGAGAAACTGCAAAGTCATCCCAGTCTCGACGCAACTTTGATGTGGTGTCTGTACAGGCATTTTTCTTTTAATATGTAAAACTGTTTGTAAACATCTACATTTCCCCCGAGGAAATCAATATTCATATTCATACGTAGTCCAGTGTATGTGTGCATTTGTGTGTGTATGCATGCATGTGTGTATCGACATTTACTTTGAGAAGATAAGACAAACAGCTGAAGAGAAGGCAAGAGGGAGATGGGGGGGGGGGAAACACTCCTGAGCACTCCTGCCCCCTGGTGGCAGTTTGCAGGAGCACCTCAGACGGCACTAAGGAAGGCTGCGAGATACTGGGTTACGGTGGGGACTGCTGTGTGAATAGTCTGGAGGTTTCTGCTTATTGCACCACCTCTTCCTCCTGAAGGGGGGCTTTGATCTGTGAATGCATTTAAATTCCAAAGAGGCAAAAAATTACCAAGGGGTGGTAAAGCTCATTCATTCATAAATGCAGCAACTGGGATTTAGATATTTGATTACAGTGAGAGTCGACATCATTTCACAATACTCTTCAAGCTAATTGTATTTTATTGGACAGATATTTCAAATGCTTGCTGTCAGAATTTGAATACTGCCTTCATATAGAGGTTTCATTGCCATTGGCAGGGATAATTTAGCACAAATTTGGAGGCAGATACACAAGTCCAACAAGAAGCATGTCAGATTTCACCTTTTATCCTGTCTTATTGGACACATCTGTGTGTTTCATTTTATCCAAACCACTGCACACTTTACAGGAATTCAGTGTTGGGAAGCTGATGTGCGAGTGTAAAACTAAAATAAAGTAGAGAAGGCAGGAAAGGATTATCACAGTATTAGAAAGGCTTGTAAAACAGCTTTGTGAAAAGCCTGTAGAAAAGGTATTTGATCTGGGGGATCGGAGTTAACACTTTGACCGCAGTTTATGATTTTGGCCAGCAGATGGCATCAGCAGTTAGTGCAGTGCTACCACCCCACTGTTGCCTGTCGTCTAGGTCAGTGTCTTTAGTGAGGCAACTGCTATTTGGCAATCTGCTTGTGGACCAAAGACACATTTTCTTATCCTGACCAGACAACCTAAGTTCCAGATTTCAGGAAAACTGTGCAAATACATGCACTTTTGCACGATTGGATTCATTTCCTTCAGTCTCCATCAGTCTGTGCTTGATATTTCAATCCCCTTGACTGCTAACCCTCCCACACACTTACACTCACACATGCATCCCTGTCAAAGTGTCTTCGACCTAGCAGCACACCAGTGTGTGTGTGTGTGTGTGTGTGTGTGTGTGTGTGTGTGTGAGAGAAAGAAAAAAAGAAAGAAAGAGAAAGCAAGTAAGAGATCATTAATATACATGCTAAGGAGCATGGTAACACTTGTCTGGGGAATCAATAGAAACATCAGAAGGAGGAAGACGAAAATTAGATATTGTATATATAAGTAATGGGGTGAGGTGTGAAAAAATTGCATAGCGAACTGGTGTTTATATCTAGCAGTACTAATGTGGCCAGTCTTTGGATAAAGCATATTTGGTCGGAACTGTAAAATGTACAGATAGTATCATCATGAGAATTAAGAGTGTAATAGGCAGTTAAATAATGTGACTGCACAATCACTGCCATATAAGATAGAAAAGGGTAAACGTATTCCTTAGATGGATGTATAAAGGTTTAATACTGTCACCATTAATTAAATGTTATCCATTTGTAAAAAAAAAAAAAAGCACAAGTGTGTGCATTTTGCTGTGATGATACTGTTCTAGTCAAGACTAATATAGAGAAGACATTAACCTGTTACAATTACATTTGTTTTGTTTTTTAATGCCCACATTCCATCCTTTGCTCAGGAGCAACAAATGACAGCTGGCCCGAGGACAGTAGAAAGCTACACCAAAAATAGTAAACTCAAGAGCTCACTATCCTACCAGGACAGTGCTCTTAAAAAGATAACATTAAAATAACCACCAAAAATCATATTTTGTCCTTGTAGCCACTCTGCTTTTATGCTGCTCCTGACATCTGACTCCCAAACAGAGAGAAGTCACAGGAACACACACACACACACACACACACACACACACACACACACACACACACACACACACACACACACACACACACACACACACACACACACACACACACACACACTATCATCTGGTCATCTAGTTAAAGGCAATTACCATCATCATCACAACAGTGACAACCACCACGTTCAAACTCTCCAATCAGCACTTGAGATATAATCATTTTGCCAAATCTTATCACAAACAGACAAGATAAGGCACTCTAAGGAGACATACCAGTCAGCAATACAGACAATAAATGCATAATACTCATTGGACTCAATGTTTTGGTTGTACTATGTTGATTTAAAAGGTGGGGGCAGTAGGATTACATAAACACTGAACCATGCCTGCATGGCTTGTATGGGTTGAAGCATATACAATGGTAATACCATATAAGATGTAATAATACCATGTGCCATGGAAGTTGGTCGCCTAACAGATATTAGGCCTACACCTGAAGGCTGCACTTCAAAGCTACAGCAAGGATGACAAACAGCATAACCTACGATATTTTACATCACGCAGTAAAAATGTCATTACCTACCAACTCACATGAACAAGAACGTTGAATAAAGAAGTCTATCATATCATGTAATATGTACATTGCTTCCACTATAATAAATAAAAATAAACAATGAAAACATGTCTACATCATCTACATACCTGGCATTTCCAATTATGTTGCCAGACCAGGTCGTCCATCAACGTTCTGCAGAGTGCCTTCAATGGGTAATCCAGGTTCCATGTTTTAGGGCTGCAGTTAGAAATCATCACCTAAAATAAATAAATAAGTAAGTAACGCTAAGAAAATAAAACAATGGCATTTCAGTTGCATACCATTCAGTCTGGTCTTGCATTGCTAAAATGTGACACTTATAAAGAAGTGTACTGCAAAGGTAGCTTATTCACACCTAACTTAGTTAAATCACCACAACATTAGCTGCCGGCTACTTGCCACTTTTAGCCAACAACAAGCTTTTGCTTTGAGCGGCGTTAAGCTAACGCTAGCTTGGGTACCCATTGTAGCCATAATGTAGTAGTAACGTTAACTAAAGGTTAAAAGTCGACACTATTAAAAGCCTATTATATACATAGCATGTCATGTTAGTGTAGAAGTTATAAAGCCAGGCAAACTGACGCCCGTCATGCTGCATTGCTGGTAGTGATTGTTTTGAATGTTGCAAGATAACGTGACACTCACCAAACGTGGCTTACTTGGTTTAAAGGGTCAATTCACCTTAATAAAAATGAATCGCACTTCCCCTGGTGGTATAGTAGTAACCCCATGTAGACACAGGCCGGTGACGGATTGAAAATAAATAAATGACTCGAGCGAATCCTTACAAATGCAGATGCTTTAAATACAGGTGTACCGAATTAAGCAATTAACCTATCAAGCTCTGTATAAAGACACACTCACTAGTTTATGTAGCTCTTTGATGTTTTACTTTGTATCTTATTTTTTAATACAAATGTGCACGTGAGGAGCCCAGTGCATTTGCTCATATCCATATGCAGCATACAGTTACAGTTACTACAGTGTGATTATATGTATGTTAGGCTACTCCAAATAATATAAAGTTTGTGTTGATGAAGACGTATAGCCTATTGACAAGGAAGATATTAGTATTGGTATTGTTATCACCAGAGTTATCCTTATTGATATATTCACCCTGATATTTCTTGGAATCACATCAAAACCAAAATTCCTCCACTGGAAAACTGGCCAAGATAGAATGTGTCTGCACACCACATCACCGTTATATGATCTAGACACACCACCTAAATGGTTGATTATATTGTTTGTTATAAAGTTTCAGTTTTGAAGGACAAAAAAATTGAAAGTCTCTTTTTTTTGGCCATGCCATGTGTGAGAAAGTGTCCCTGTCAGGTTCTTGTGTAGGTGAACCAAGGTGCAAGCGAAGTGAGCCATGTAGGCTGTGACAATTTTGGAGTGAGAGAAACAGATCCAACGGCAAACCAGACTGGCCAGATCTGGAGAACGATGTCTGAATTTTGTTTGATCCGGGCATCATCTGTGATTTCATCAGCAGAAATGTGGCGGGCCTTGAGAGAGTACAGGCCTGGCACCACAGGTTCTCTAAACAGCTTTTATTAACGGAAATCCCCCATAGCTACTGATGTAGAAGTGGCTTCTAATGTTCTAAATGACATGCATTAATCTCCATCAGATTGATGTGGCACAACATCCCTTTAACCAATTTGGAGCTATTGCCTGTTTAAGTCATGCTGGTGCGGCTTCGTCAGGGATGAATTCGTTAAAACCACTACATATGTGACAGAGTCAGTTTGTTGGACTGATGCATGTGCATGTTTTAAGTTTGTTGCTGTGGTTTTTTTAATTTGTTTAGTGTTTTTGGAGCGTGTTTTTTCCAACTGCCCTTGAACTAACTGAACAACTGAATTGGACAAACTCTGCCCAACCCTGATGTAGAGAACCTGTGTAGCCTTTTTATGGAGTCATAGGCTCCTTTTAACCTAGGTGGCATGTTTGGCTTTTAACTGTATTTTAGCCTTTAAACATTGGCTTTTAACCTCGCAATATATAGAAGGAAACAACTATGCCATCAGAATCTAGCTATTGGCTAGCCTTTTGAGAAATCGTGAGGAGAAATTTACAATGGCTGCTGCTAATTCGAGGGGGAGTTCCAGTTCATGTAAAACCAAACATGGTCAGGTGCAGATAATGATCCATGTCATGTTGGGAAAAGAGGGCTTTGCAGGAAATGCATTGTCCCCTTTGTGCAACAGTTCAAAGTTGCATGTTTCTGGAGAGGGCACTATGGTCCATGGAGAGGGAGGACAGAAGGGTTGCTTTAAAGGTCCCATGGCATGAAAATTTCACTTTATGAGTTTTTTAACATTAATATGCATTCCCCCAGCCTGCCTATGGTCCCCCAGTGGCTAGAAATGGCGATAGGTGTGCCCCCCCCTCTCTCCTCCTCAATAGCTACAGACACAGAAATGGCACATACTAAGGAAAGCTCATTGTGGGACTGGCTCTAGTGGCTGTAATTCTGCACCAAGGCTGAATTTCGGGTTCAGATACAGTATTAGGGGACCACTAAGGCCTATATAAAAGAATCCAAAGAGCACCATGTCATGGGACCTTTAACACCAAAGAAAAGGTGACTTGCGTAATATTGTTGCCACTTCTAATACTCTGTGAAGGGGCAAGCAACAAGGTATGATGCTGAAGCAATCTTGGAGTCGTGTTTTGTATCGGTAGAATAATCAAAGAGAAAATTATGATAACTTTGGGATTGGATACTCTCTTTTTCAAAGGACCAGATAATCTGGAAGTGGTGACAGAAGTTGACTTTGTAGAATTCCCTTCATCACTTATCTGCTTTGCTTGTAGCCAAACAGACCACAGAGTTGCGTCATAGTCATAGCTTTTTTTTTGCAGCTAGAGGAATGTTTGAGAGGAATTAGCGCTTCGTTTCTCAGAAAAAAGAAAAGAAAAGAAATGAAAACACACACAAGTTATCTTCAAAACCAAAACACAGAAATTGTTTTGGACTGTTTGGACTTTTTCTTTATTTTATTTTTATTGTTATGATTATTATTTAATGTGGCTTTACCAGAAATGGCAACATCTGAAAATTAATTGTTAAAAACGTGTAACAAAGATGGAGTACAATCAGCTCTCTCTAGGTGTATTCTTGCAGCCTTAACTTTTTTGAGTTGCAGGTTAAGCTTAGTTTGGCAATAACTGCTGTAGCACTGTGGATTTGGGCCACAACAGAAGCCTTGAGCAATAAACTAAGAAAATAGTTATTAAATATTAAAAGTAAATAGTCACAATGCTGTTAGTGGGTGGTAGAATTACTTGTAATCACCTATAGGTAAGATTGGCAGTTTGTCATTGTGGTCCACAATCATCTTGCGATGCTGATGCTGCCAGAGTTTTCCCCTTTTCTTTTTTTCCTCTTCTTCTTCCTTTCTTTAAGGCGACAGCGTGAATGCAGCATCACTACTCATGTGCCAGTGTGCGGGCCTCCAGCCGGGTGTCACGAACCTGGCACGTGTGCATGTTAACACGTGCCTGTATGTGAGCGGTGGTGCACGGTGGGGTGCATTGGAAAGGGGGTGCATGCAGCACCGTAATGTCACTTGATCTCGAACATCACAGCAGATAGATGAAGCTAAAGCGATTAAATGGGAGGAGGGCTTTGCGTCACTGGAAAGGTAGCTGCCCTGGATATGTGAATGGATTAAGAAGAGAACTACATCAATGATTACATTAATGAAAGAACAATGAATGAATACTATAGAACTATTTCCTACTTTTAATTTGCCCTCTTTTTTACAGCCCATAGATTCTCCTTAAGATAAAGCTATTATATACATTGCAGAAAGTTGTCTCAAATGGTTTGCTTTATCATAATCATCAGATTGAAGTCAGTTGTTATAGCCTGTATTTTACCAACTTTCAAACTGACCTGTGACATATTTATTGTACATTTTTACATCATAGTATAAGAGTGGTGTAGGCCTACATTATTTCAAGGACAAGAAACAACGACAGATCAGTTTTTTCTTAATGTTGACTTATATTGTGGATATTTGCTTTGTCTCAATAATTGTGTTTGTTTCATTATTTACTTAACTTTTTTGATTATGTATCATATATGTGCTATGCTATGCTATATTTCTCAAATTTAAGATTCTATAAGAGCCACAATACTGCAAATCTGTCAAAAAAAAAAGAGTTCTGGAATCTAGCCAGATCCCAGGAAGCATGCAAAACAGTATAAAGTACAAGTAATATTCAGGAACAGTATTGTATTATTACATTACATTACAGTATTACATTATCCTTCTAGAGCTTTTCTACTATCCTGCTATTTTCCAATTTTTCCAGTTTTAACTTAGATGGCATATTTTT
Source organism: Perca flavescens (assembly GCF_004354835.1). Taxonomy (NCBI): domain Eukaryota; kingdom Metazoa; phylum Chordata; class Actinopteri; order Perciformes; family Percidae; genus Perca; species Perca flavescens. The sequence goes on along the minus strand of NC_041353.1, from coordinate 10,396,200 downwards.
ATTACACATATTTAGTCATTTACCATCTTTTAATCACATGTTTATTATTTATCCACATTTGGGTAAAAAATAATTATAATAATATAAATATATATTAAAATAATTATTTAATTATATTCTTGTTTTTACATTTTTGTTCCATTTTCAAAATAAATAAATAAATTCAATGTACATATAACCATTTGAGCTTTGTGCTGTCAATCATTATTTTAACTGCAATACTGCTGGCTTGCGATTCTACCAGGGGCTTAGTTAAAAACCACTGAACATTTAACCTGCACTCAGTGTCACAGGCATCAAAACCTTCCTGATTAGATGGTAAAAATGACAACCAGCTGTGCATATGTCCAGAGTCCCTGCAGGTTCCATATAACCGCTCTACTGTATGGACAACTCGCCACAGCTCACTACAGAACAATTCTGCACAGAGCCACTGCAAAATAGTCACGCGAGAGAAAACTCAGATTGGACAGATAATATAGCTAGCTGTCTCAATTTACCCTGCAGAGATCCGAGGAGCAGTCAACAATAGTCCTCATAAATCCACAAAATGTAAAGTTACAACACAAAGAAAGCGGAAGGAATCGGAAAATACATGCATCCGGCGAAATTTCCTGCAGCACCGGAGCAATCCCAGAAGTGGAACGTGAAGGATATAGACTACAAATCACGTGACAGACCTACAGGTAGTATTAAACATAGTCTGAATCAACAACAGTACATTTCCAGGATAATTGCTTCACATCCGGCTGTTCCACCAGATGTCTCTCACCTTTCACTCTGTGTTGCCGTTCTCAAACTCCATTCCCTTCGGGAAACACAAACTGCGAGCTAGCAAGCTACACGCAACGAATGGCAAGTTTTGGAGAAAATTTGGATTGTGCAACAAAGCAGGCCTGCTTGGTTCTTTTGGCGAATGATTGTTAACATTTACAAGGAATATGTTTACAGCATTTACTGTCTAACTGGGACGTTTTGGGACCAATAGGTCAGAATTTTCTACGGACAAAATACACATGGCGATACACTGGTAAGAGCAAATTACATTTAACCATGCGTCCAGCTAATTAAAATACATCAAGTTACTGTATTGTGTGAACAGTTAACTTCATTTAATATTGTATGTGACGTTTTCTTTTGCGGCATGCAAATGTTTCACCAAAATAAGTTCCTTCCAGAGACTATTTCGCAGAGCCACCGATGCTGCGTCCGGAGCTTAGCGCCGCCAAAGACAATTGTGATTGGTTAAAAGAAATGAAAAAATTCCTATCCTGGAATGTATGTGTAGTGTAGCCAGACCTTACTCCACAGCGCTGTGGAGATAAGTCTGGCAATGCGAGATAGCACTGGTAGTGGGAAAGAAGGGAGGTTAATGGGGCTCACCATTTTATATTTGCCCCTGGGCCCAAGCGCAGGTTAATCCAGCTATGAATTCACCAAAAGGCGTCAGCTGTGGTTCAAGCCTAAAAAATATTTTGTGATACTATAGAAGCCACTCTGTTAAGATGCATACTCTAAAGGCTGATAAATGTCAGCAGCTTTCTTAACAGCATACACGACTACGACAACGTAATTTTAAGATCATAAATAGGTGACAATGACATGATGTGTAATGTAGTACAGAAATATCATATTAGAGTGCTGAATTTGCACATCACTACAGTCCTTTACAATATGTTAATGCATAGACTCCTTATGCTCTTTGGACTCCATACTGTAGCTTCCCAGACCCACTACTCCTTAGGTGAATATATATGAAGGATATTATATTAAGAGATTAAGTAAAATACCCTACAATAATGTCCCTCAAATCTCACAATCACACAGAAACTCAAGAAAATATATATTATATTAACAGTCTACTGATGCTAAGGGAGCCACATGATTATAATGTTTACAAGAAACACACAAAGAAAAATGATATCAGGTACATTTTAAATATCCCAATGTAAATATGACAAAGGGATATTATTGTTTAAATGATATGGCTATGAATGGAGCAGTAAACTAAGCTCCAAAGAGAGGACACCAAAGAGAAAGGTGTGTGTGTGTATGTGTGTGTGTAAGGGGGGGGAGGGGGGAGGTCAGAAGATTATGGATTGATAGAAAGAAATAGTGGCCAAAAACAGCCCCCAACTACCCCTTACCCCAACCCCTCCCCCCAGCCTGGGGTTTGAATTAATGTGTTTCTATTTTTGGCTCTCCCGTGTTTCCAGGGGAAACCTAATGACGCAATGACGTCAATGCAGGTCACCAGCAAGAAGCAGACTGGAGGAATTGAGTGGCTTCCATTAGAGGTTTTGCAGCATTTTCTAGAGAGGAGGGAGGAGGACAAAATGGATTAAGAATAAGAAATGCAAAGAAATAAAATAAATATAGACCAAAATGAATGGGAGGCAATGCGACTGACGTCTGGGAAGAGAAAGGATGGAGGGAGGGTGAGAGGGTGGAGGTGGAGGGGTGGTGGGGGGAGTGTGGGGGGAGGGGGGCCCTACTGCTGCATATCAATGGGTGCCGTTCAAATTCCCAGAGATTATTGGAGGGAAAAAGGGGGGGAAGAGAAAAATGATGCACGCTTCCTCGGATCGGTGATGACTGGGTGAGCCCATTCTATTTTTATTATTTCCTCTTTGCTTATTGTTGAAGTGAGTAAAAACAACAACCTGCCATTCTGTTTTCGTGGTTATAGACAGTGTTGCTATATAGAGAGCCATTGAGAAATTCATCCCCGAGTTTTCACGGCGAATCGTGAGTGGCCAGTGTTTTCTCCGGAGAGACGTTTTGATGTGTGATGTTAGGAGATAAAAACATATTCCACTAAAAGTGTCTTAGTGATGACTTCCACTGAGTTGATTGCAATTCTTCATCATTAACCGCAGCGGTGGACGTGCTCCGTCTACAGCCCGGTTATACCGATGCAATACCAATTCTGCATCCATCCACATATATTCACCGCTGAGAGAGAGTATGCGCTGAGGGGAAATGCATTTCAGTACGATAATTACAATTTTGAAGACTAGCCGTGATCTTTGAAATGTTAGGAACACCATGAGAGGATCAAGGCAAAGCAGTGTCGTCTAATTGCAATGCCAATCACTCCACGTCTTACATCATTTTGAATAGTAACATTTAAACGATTCCGGTGAGTTTCATTAAAATCGAGCTATCTCTAGAAATGGAGCGGGTTGATCATCATTTGTCAAGAGGCTACCTTTCACTGCCGGGCGGTGTGTGTGTGTGTGTGTGTGAGAGAGATGGAGGGGGGGAGTCGTGCTCGTGGAACCTACTTCTTTTAGTGTGGAATAGCAACGATTAGATCGTTCTACGAGTGCACGCGCGCACACGCACGCACAAACACATATTGCCCACTCGGCAGGCTTTCAATGCGTTATGGCAACAAGTGCCAATTCATTGACGATCAATTCATCTTCAGACTGCACACCCCACTGTGACGCCCCAAAAAAGAGAGATTTAATATGGTTGTGTCAGCTGTTTTTATTGTATTATTTTAGTTTAGGTTTTGTTTAATTTTTTTGGTGTTTCTGTTACCTTTCATTCAATCTTTTTTTTTGTTTTTTTGTTTTTATCAACTCCACTTTTCCCTCTTTCCACAAACTGGGCTCAAGTGCAGGGCGTTTACCACGCAGCGAGAGCTGGTTTCAGCACCACGGACAGCTCACGGTGTAGACAGCGTTCTCTCCCTAAATCCGTCGTGTTTGAGGCCGATGAGCAGGTGCCATGCAATAGTCTTTAAACACTGGACTGATTATCCTTTGCTGTAAAGGTGGACCTACCTCAGCAACTTCTATAAGACGGAGAGCTCACACGGGTTAGGGGCCTAGAACTGACACTGCGAAAAGGAGATAATTGGAGCCCGTCTGAATCCCTCGCACATATGCATTAAGTAAATATATTATCAAAACACACAGTATTTCATCAGTGTATAACTAAGTAAGCTAAGTATGGGACAATGTAGGACACATTTAGAGAAAGAGCAGTGGGGTATGTGACACTTCCCCCCCCACCACATATGACGCATGTGGTGAGGTAAGTGTGGCAGATGCCTACGTGTGCAGATGGTCCAGTCTGCTGGTCCCTATCCGCCCTGGGCTTGACGTAACACCCATTTACACGCATAGGCCCCATCATCCAGATGTGGTCCTGTGCTGTGCATGCCTCTTCAATACACACCACAAAAGCTCTTTTTTTTTTTTAAACCCTCTTTTTATGAACTTGTTCTTTACTGGAGCATGAAATTTCTAGAAGCAGGCCTGCACACTGAATGGATTTACACTCGCAGTTTAATGTTTTGATGCAGGATTTTTTTCTAGATTTGAGTTCAGCTGGATCCTCAATTCAAATGCTAATTTTCAGATATTTTTTTTTTTTTTTTTTTTTTTTGTTTATGGCGAAGACCAAAGCAATTATAGCTGCAAACACAACTCTCAAGATATGTGTTGTAATTATGATTGCTGCAGGTTGTATCAAAAAGATTGCATGTGTAGTGTTATCCTCTGGAATATTCCCCCATTCTCACACTCCCTCCTCTATAGTAGGCGTCACTGCAATGCATTTCAGCAAAAACATTTTTTTTTAAGTACCAAATGCAAATGAATTTCTTACACTAAATGAATTACCAAAAACAACACCTTGCATCGATTTAGCTTTCTGAAAACTGTGAAGTGACAAAACATGTGTTGGCTGACATGATGGAGTCAATGGTTTTGTTCTTGATTGTTACAGATAGGGTTATTAATTTACAATAAACACCCCTTAAATCAAGAGACCGTTAAAAAAAAAAAAAAAAAAAGGATGAAGTTATGCTCACAATGTAAACCTTATGAGAAGCACACCAAAGAGACTAAACACACCCTCAATAAAGCTGCAATGGTCAAACATGTAAACGTGAAAATAAAAACTGTTAACGACTTATTACTGTCAGAAAAGAGCATTTTATTGCAGTGTTTAAGAACATTTTTTGAAGTTTATGTGAAATGCCCACTTACACCATCCTATTTGTAGCCCTCTATAAAGTATGATTTAGGGCCTAGACCTTTAGCAGTGTACACTTTGAGGTGGTGGCTTTGCAGGTCGTTTTGTTATGTTAAGGGTGTGGCATGGAATGGCGTTGAGAGTAACTACATGTATCACTGAATTAACTGTCTTCTTCATTCAGGATGGTGCACTGGCACACATGGTGGCTGGCTTGTGATGGTGGACGGGGGTTGTGGTAATTGAATCTTTTATACTTGCTGGCTGGTTTTCCTGTAGGACATTTTTAGTTAAACAAAGATTTTTTTGTTGTTGTTGTTGATTATCCAACCGATTCAGATCTAGATGAGAAATTAGTTCATTGAATCTGTCATGTTTTCATTCTAACTGTATCAGCTGGACAGAGTGTGGATGTTCTGATTTTATATTTGCAGTTTGATTGCCTTATGAAACCTTGTAGAGCTTCTTTTTAGCATGTATTGGCATTGTCTTAGAGCTCTGACATGGTAGACTCTGATGAAGTTTTGAAAAACTGCTCTGAATGTTAGAGATTTATGGCTGCTGATGTGGTTTCTTAAGTGGAACTCTGAACGGAAAGGGTGGAAACAATATAGTTATTGTAGCATGTTGCATGTTTCTGGGTAAAGCTCAGAATTTCATATTGTGACAAAATCAGGGGTAGGACCTTTTTTTATTATTAGTAGTGTGTTTCAGGTGGTCAAGAAGGCACTCCACTACAACAGTCAGATACGTTTAGAAAATGGTTTTACGTAACTGGAATGTAATATTCAATTTTAGCAAAAGACAATATTTAAGCTGCAATATAGTTTCTTCTGAGAAACCAAATGCAAAGCAAATCGTTTGTGGAACATTTAGCTGTGAAACTAAATAAAGTTTGAGACAGGTCATACCATAGTGCTATTCTGAGATCATCTCCTGTCATGGCCAGTGCAGAGTTAAAGGAAGCTGAAGAGCTTGAATGTGGGGATGGTGGAGGGAAGTACGTATCACATTGTGGGCTTTACCACCCAAGGAAGAAAACGCCTCACTCATTTAACTCCTCAAAATGCAATATTTTCCACAAAATGTCTGGATCCTGGATCTTCTAATGTGACACATTTTCAAAAGGTTGCATCTGCAAGTTGTAGAAGAGCAACTAGAAGATGCAACTTCAAGAATTCTAGTCTTCGGCAAGCCATTTTAACATTTGATAGCTAGACTGGATATGTATTGCAGATATCCGTAATTCAACTCTTCCTAGTCAAAAAGAACAATTCAGATATCCACAATGACATTCTTCCGGTCTACAATTGTCATTTCAATTGGCTTTCAATTTCAGATGTCCACAACGTCATTCTTCCTATCCAGAATGAACATTCCAGATGCAATAGAATTATTACTAGGAAGAACTACAACAGATATCTACAATACAATTGTTACTAGTCAAGATATCCAAAATGAAACAAACATTCCAGATATCTATATTGTAATGTTGACTATCCAAAATACATTCTGACTAGTAAAAATGTCATTACGGATATCAACAATTCGTATTATGGCTAGTAAAAATACAATTTCAGATATTTACAATTAGAATTATGACTAGAAACAAGACAATTGCAAGTATCCACAAATCTATTGTTGATATCTGCTAACAGGTAGATATGATGCCATTTTAACATAAAAAGGGTTCATTGACTATCCACAATTATATTTTAGATATCCATAATAGCAGCCATTTTGGCATTCATTACTATCTTTTTGCTTAATCTGTTCGGTGACGTGTTTATTACAGGTCACAGACAGACACACGTCAAACACTGCGTCAGTTACTATTTCAGATATATAAAATGACATTCTGGATGGGAAGCATTTCTTTTATAGATATCCACAATTGTAATTTTTCATAGTAAAATTGCAGTTTTTCGTATCGGTAATGACAGTTTTACTAGTCAAAATGTATTTTGGATAGTCAAAATTACAATATAGATATCTGGAATGTTTGTTTCATTTTGGATATCTTGACTAGTAAGAATTGTATTGTATATCTGAAATGGGAGTTATTCCTAGTAATTTCTATTGCAGATATCTGGAATGTTCATTCTGGATAGCAAGAATGACGTTGTGGACATCTGAATTGTTCTTTCTGACTAGGAAGAGTTGAATTATGGATATCTGCAATAAATATCCAGTGTAGCTAATACATGTTTAAACTGCCAAAAAAAATTTGTATACGATTTTTAGATTCCTTTTATTTAGTTTTGACCAGTAGCCTACAATCAAAGTTGTAGATATCTTGAAATAAAATTTCTACTAGTAAACATGTTATTGTGGAGTTCTTTAAATTACCATTCTAACTGGTGAGAATACAATGTTATCCAGTAGAAATGCTGTTATGGATATCTAAAATGTAATTACAGATGGGAATGTGGTTTGTAAAACTGCTTGCCATAGACTTACATTTGGGCAGGAACAAGCCCTCAATATATTGAGCCTGCTGGATTCTTCATCTAGTTTAGATGGGAAATGGTAGCTTGTTCTTTTTGGTCTTTTGGTGATTAAACAGGGGAGGAAGAGTGTGTGTGTGGGTTTCATTTGAGGTCATTTTTAAGGCCTTAAGGCTTCAGAACTCAACAAGCATGTTTAAGTCCTTTAGCCACTTTTGTTTTCTGGTTGCAGATGGAGACTAAATGGAACACATGTATGACAAGTTTGTAAATTTCATAAAATGCAACTTGACTCATGCAGATGGTGGGTCTCACTCACAAAACGTGTGCATGACTAAATTTGATCTTGAAGTATAAGTCCCGTTCATTTTTTTCAACCTAAAGCTCTTTGGCATGGAGAAACTGAGCAGGTTATACATAAAAACTCACATCATCAACAACAACTTTACTGTTAGAAAAAAAAAAATGTCACTATAGCATATCAAATCAGCGTATGCTGCAAGAGGGCAAGGCCTCCAAAGGCCTTTACCTATTTAAAATGTGAGGAAGATCACACTTTAAATGTTCAGTTATTCAGTGACACCAATCTAAACCTCCTTAATGAGAAAGTCACAGCTTTATAACAGCAGTGGTTGTACACTGTGTTGCTGCGGAGATAGTGAATGGAGATTAGATTAACAAGAGTCTCATGACAAACTAGATGGTCTTTAGGTTAAGTTGTGACCAAAATCGCTTATCAAACCTCTGATCAGCTGTAAGACCTTTCAAGACCATTCATTTCATTACAGTATGATACAATCACACAGATCACGCCTGGTGTGCTGGAAATCAGCTGGATGTGTTTCGACACTGCAGGCAGGACGTCTCCTGTCAAGACCAACAGTGAAAATCAACAATATGAGATCATCCAGCCTAAAGACTCAGTTTAACATCCGATGAAGACAATACATGAATTCAATCAGTGTCCAACTCTGCTGACGGCTAATTAACAATGAAAATGATGCTGCACATCTTGCATTAACGTCTTTATTATTTTGTCTTTTATTTACATTTCACCAAGTGTGTTCATCTGATGTAGCAGTATTGACAGCATCTGTACATTTTAGTTAGTTAGTTTGTTTATTGTCCCTGTGGGAAAATTAGGTTGCAGCAGAAATCACACGGTGTTTCTGACAATAAAAAGACACGAAATCAGAACAACAATGAACACAATTCTAGACATTTATACATTTCTTGCATGCATCAGGTGTGCTAATGGCTCTTTTTCTCTCTATAGATGCTGAGGAGATCACCACAAGATGATAAAGTCAACGTTTTTGTCCTTTGTGGGTCTTTTTGCGGTCTGGGCTTGCTGTTCCTAAGGCAGTAGCCAGGAAGCCCTTACCCCAAAAAGTATCTGCACTGGATTCTGGCATCTGAAGTACGCGTCACCTTTTCATTCTCCCTGATGGAGCAGTGAGTATCTCTCTCACGCACGCACGCATGCAAGCAGATGAGTTAGCGAAAGTCTGGGACAATGCAAATGTGGATTTTATAAAAAGTTGAATTACTTAAAATGTTAGAGATTCTTCCTATATTTTATACCTACATGTATAATACATATGGCACATTTTGTTGTCATTGTGACAAATCCCTATGTTTTGCATTGCCAGTGAATGTACCTCTTTTATGTCCTCTTATTCTAAAACCTTTTGATATGAAAAATCTGCCACTAATAGCCCATCTTCATGTATTTGTGTTGTACATGTTTAATGATTTTGCATCATCTCTGATCTGTGAATTGTCTGTCGTGTTGTGAAAATAACTGGATGTAAAGAATTAGTCACTGCCTGATGCTTTTCACACCACAATATGTCAAAGGATTCATAGCTCTAAATTCATCAATCTATGCCCTCAAAATATTTAAGATCATAATGCTACTATATATTAGTTTGGTCATATGTTATAAAATAGGATCATTCTCAATGGAATGTATACACAGGCCAGACATTTATGGAATGACATAAATAAGATGTACACAGGGTACAAATGAGCTGAGGGAAAATGAACACGTAGCTTCAAATCCTCTGACTCATGTGTTACGTAAACGTGATTATTTATCCAAACCCGTGAGCCTTCACAATGTGTTTTATTTACATCAAAGCTCTTCTCGTGTGCTGATGAGAACACTTCACTTACACTAACCATTTGACGTCATCGCTCTGGTACTGTTCATATGCATGTGTATGTACTGTACGTGCAGTTACAATTAGGAGCAAGTGAGATGCAAATGTGTCATTGTAATGGCAGTGAGCATCTCTCTCCATCTCAGCATCCTTTTCACACAGTCTAAATGATTACCTGTTCTCCTGCACTTCATCCACGTTCACTTTTGTTTCATTCACATTCCTCCTCTGCCCTTCAAAGCAGCTGCTGCCATCTACATGTTCATTACTGTGAACTGGACATTTATGACTTGTTAAATAAAACTGAAATAAGAATTAAGAGAAACTATTGTACTGTCTTGTTGTCCGCCCACTATTTTATAACCATTGTAAACCTTCCTTTTAGATTGATTGCAATTGTTTTGGTATTGTTTTGACAGGCAAACTAAATACTGCCAAATACTAAATTACACAAATAGAAATTATAATATGTCAGGGTACAAAATGAACAAATTGGGATTTCTAATTCTCGTTTTTAAGAATTGCTTCACAATAATGTATCAGTGTGCTTTAATAAGAATAGATATTAAATATTAAGTACAAATACACTACAGCTAAAAAGTCTAAAACTGAAATCCCGGACTAAATCACACACTCTTCCTGCCCAATGCGATATCATGACTTTGCGTAAATATACACTCCACTTTCAAGCCAAATGGCGTGTTATCTGTATGCATTATGAGCTATCCACGTGTATGTCTACGCTATATACAGCGGACGGCAGTCTGCAACGTCACAGCGTAAACATATACGCCACTTTCTAAAGCCACATGGCGTGTTATTGCGAGGCTACGTGTTATCGCGAGGCTACGGTTGGGTTTAGGAAACGTCACACGTGGGTTGGGTTTAGACAAAGAAGAACGGGGTTGGGTTTAGGAAACGTCACACGTGGGTTGGGTTTAGACAAAGAAGAACGGGGTTGGGTTTAGGAAACGTCACACGTGGGTTGGGTTTAGACAAAGAAGAACGGGGTTGGGTTTAGGAAACGTGACACGCCATGCAGGTTGGGTTTAGGAAAAGAACAAACGTGGAAAGGAAACCTCACACGCGGGACACGATCCCCGCTCTTATGGGTGAAAGTCCTGTGTTTTACCCATCGTCCACCCAGACCAACCTCCCTACGCTGATTTTCGCACTTTCATACTTCTCTGCCACGGCGTCAATTCACACACAATCGCAAGGTAATGTAAGTCAATGGAGGCCAAACGGCCTTGATAAACACTCTTGAGAACACGCCAATAATGGCATACGAATTGGCGTGTCATACATACGCCACTTCATGAGATCAGTCTGTCCTGCCTTTTCGGTGGCTGTAGTATCACACAGACTAACACGAAATGGCATGTTTTCCGGGAAGCCGGGCCTCCGCATTCAGTAATTGACCCAACATATCTCTGACTGACCTTCAGATTGGAGCAACAAATTCAGAGTTAAAGCACAGCCGTGGTCCACAGATTGTGTGTCACACATCGCCCTGGGAAATAGGGCAGGGCCTCATCTATGTCATCAGATAGGGACGTGGGTTGGCGGGTTCACTTTTGCTCCTCTTCACTTGTAATGGAGTAAAATAAATTGGTGACCACAGGCAAAAGACAGTGGAAAAGGGATTTTTTTGGTCTCATTCACAGTATCGATTATGAATATACCACTTTATACAAAATAAAGTGTTTGATAAGGAGTCAATTTGGGGTATGGATTTAAATTCCCCTTTGCCATTAATAATCATATCATCCAACAGGCCAAATGAGTTTAAGAATATTGTTTATTATCAAATAATAATCATATCAAACTGTATCAAAAACATGCCAGTTGAGAACATGCCAATAGAGAAAAAATATGTATGGTTTTGAAGGACAATAAATTTAAATAAATCATGGAGAGCCTTTGGCCAACACCGCAGGAAAATACTTGCTGAGATCCATTGTAATTCAAGGAAATGAATAAGAAAGAAGAATGTCATACAGTGTTGAGATACTGGCGAACTCCTCCTCAGTTAAATCTCTGGGTGAGTATAGCTCTCCAGAGGATGTTTGGAGAACTGCAACCAAGAGCACACTGTGCAGCTCCATCACAGAGACAAACTTCAAAATGGTTTTCACAAGACCCAGCTGAACACAGAATGGGTGCAGCAGGTTTATTCAGCTAAATGATGATATTCGTACTGGTAGTCTTCTCCCCATGACTTATTCACAACAAACTTACGGTAAAAAGGGTTTAATGTGAATCATTCAATGCCTCGTTTGGTGTAACAAAATAGGTTGTCTTAGGACACGTTCGCTATTCTTGGCTTTCGGCCGTCCAAAGATCTTGTATGTCTCTTGGGGTTTTTGCCAAGCATTTTGATTCAAACTCAATGATGATTGATTAAATTCAATTGCCAAAAGCCTAATCCTAAAAACAGATTTGAAGTGACGCAAGTGGACTCAGCAGAAAATGAATCTTGTTCCAGTCATTTGTGCTGCTGGTAGGATTGGCAACAATATTGTGTTGTCATTTAGGCCACAGGAGATGACGCAAGAAAAAGCATAGTTGGTAGATGATGATGAAAATGATGGTTAAAACAGCACCATAAGAAGTTAAGTGAATGTGAAATTGCACAAACCATAATCAGTGAAAAACCTGCAGATTACAGAATATAGTCACAAGACAAAACTGACATGGATTATGTCCATGTGGATTTACTTCAACACTGCAGCTGCAACATGAAGTAGAGCTACACACGTCTTTACTTTTAAGAACCCCAGTTTTAAATAGAAAAAAGGAGAAACACTTATTAGGGGCCCAGCTAACGCTAATTCAAGAGTTAGCATTTTATTACATTTGGGCAAAAGACAGCTTAACACTACAGTCATGCTAGCATCTCTGTGAGGCTGCCCTTAGCAATAGTAGTGCTTTGAGCAAAATGCTAACTTCAGCATGCTAACCTAATTAACACTACATGCAAAGTACAGCTGAGGCTGCATTATATTGTTAGTTTTGCAGGTATCTTGTTATAATGATGGCACTCGATAACAACAAGCTGAGAAATCACTGAAGTTATTTAAAATTCATCCAGAGGGGGACAATGTCTCAAAATGTAAGGGCAATCCATCCAACAGTTTTATTTCACAAAAAAATTAAGTCATGAATCATAAACCACAATATTTCCTGCGGAGACAAGTCATCACCTAGACTGTCTATCACAGCGATGCACTGAAAAATATATTTTTAACCTTAAAGGGGGTCATTTGGTAACATTACAAAAGGGGGTTGAACCGAGTTTGCCCTGTGCTATGTCAGCTTACTGGAATTGACCAAAGCCTCCTCCCTAGTTCCTATTCGTGTATCATCTATTCCAGAAGCAAAGGATTTCCATCTGCGTCATTTTGTTGCTCTGACAAAAAAGGAGCGATGTGTTTGCGGCACCGACTGGATGGGCGAAACAGTAGGTTTAGGCAAGCTACATTTTAGGATTCTTGCTCTCTCAGCAAAACTTAACATTAGTTAAAGTTCTGGGAATCTTGTGGCATTGGGTCGACACCGACCGAATTGGGTATCAATTACCACCGAGTTTAAAAGGGGACACAGTGTACACAACAGTAGAGACAAGAATGATGAGCTAGTGAAAAGAACACAGAAGAAGAAATCAGTTCACTGGAATAGTTCTTGGCTCAGGGACTCATTTTATCCCCTAACCATCTGCAAAGGAATATTTATTTTTGCATAGTTTGCTCAGAGTTATTAGAAGACAAAAGAAGATAACCGTGTAAAAACCACTTGGAACTAAAACTTTTAAATGAGCCATTCTGCATAATGAGTAGCCTATATTTCACTTTGGGAAAACTACTAGTATTTTTATTGGGCAATACTTCCTCCACCACCTGGGAAAACTACTAGTATTTTTATTGGGCAATACTTCCTCCACCACCTGGGAAAACTACTAGTATTTTTATTGGGCAATACTTCCTCCACCACCTGGGAAAACTACTAGTATTTTTATTGGGCAATACTTCCTCCACCACCTGGCTGTCTTTGTCTAACATCATTAGCCCCCAAAAAAAAAGAAATGCAAACAGAAGCTTCCGCTGCTCAATCCAGCAAACAAGCTTCTTCAGCTACCTCATCCTAGCAAGCAGCACACCATACACGTATGTCTGGAACACCACCAGTTACATTAGTCATGTTACACTCAAAGCAGAGAACTCGACACAGTTGGATGGTTACATTTTGGCCCCAGATTGAATACAACCCTCCAAGTGTAATACACATAGGTAATACCAAGATTTGGCCAGTCGCCATTTCTACTGCATCAAATGAAACCGTGGACGACAACACAAACATCACTATGACAAAATGTGTCATAGAAAGCCTTGTTTGCGCTAACTTAACTTTACCCCAGTCACTCACCTTTCTTCTAACCCACTGGCACTGGCTGCATGTCAGCCATGTTTGTCACCACCTGTTTGAAATCCACCTTTTTATACCCGGTTCAGTTAATGGTGACAGAGCTTCCTGCTGCCAGCTCTTGGGCCATTTCAGCCTTTAGCTGTCCTGCATCATGCCTTTTCAAAACTGCTATCTGCCTGACCTCGCGAACAAACAAAATCCCACCATGCACCATTTAAACCCGATGTATGCAGTTTATAGACATTGTGCTGAACTAAATAGAGCATTAAAAGCTTATGATTAAGATTAAAAACAGAGGTTAGGAACAATGCAATTCACCATGAGCTTGAAAAGTTTTATTTCACATATTGTACAAAAACCTCTGGTATCAAGGTGCAACAACAGCTCATGTGCAAAACAAGTATCACGCAATAAAGGCTCCACAGTAATTGATTACAATTTACTTTAAATGTGACATTGGTTCAAATCAAAACAACAAAGTCAAACATGCTCAAAGCTATAGTGCATAGTTTCTGTCGCCCCGATGAGGAATTCTAAGTAATGACAACAACACTGTCGGCGCTTCCACATGATACAAGCCTTACGTGATGGCGGACGTGCCCCCCACCCTCCCCCATGCAGTTGCTAGTAGCGATGGAGGACATAGAGGATTAAAAAAACATGATGGACTCTGCAGAAGAGGTAATTTTCTTCACTTGAGCTTCTGCGCGGGACAGTCACCGGACGACACAATCTTCTGAACATAGCCATGCTAGTACCCATGCTAGTAGCCCCCCACACACACACACACACACACACACACCCACCCCACCAATAGTTTACATTTTTGCATTGGGGGAGGAAATGGGCAACGAGTTCAAGAATTTCTCCAGCGTAAAGAGGTAGTCTTCTGGGTGGCATCGCATGTGGGCTGCATGTCTCGACTCCTTCCACTTCCTGCTCTCCACAGTCATACCCCTCTTCCTCCAGAGGTCAATTAAAGTTTCCATGTCAGCCAGGTTGCACAGAGCATCGTTTTCACTGAAGAAGAATAGGGCCGGTGCAGTAATCGGGTTGTTGCGGAAAACCTGGACGCTGTTGTTGTAGAAGTCTGCTGTTTGGGTTTTGAAGAGCCAAAAGTAAAGCATGGCGATGTTTTTGATGAAGTTCGAAAAACGTGGCATCAGAGTATTGCCAAGGCCTGAATACCAACAAGAGACAGTGACATATCAAAAGGGTTAATATTTCATAATTAAGAGTACAATTAGATATACACAACACATACTGTATTATTCAACACGGAATCATGACTTTGCGTAAACATACACGGCACTTTCCTAAAGCCAAATGGAGTGTTATCTGCATGCATTTTTAGCTAACCACGTGTATGTCTATGCTTTATACAGCGGATGTAAACATACACGCGTGTTATTGCGAGAACGTGCCGTGCTATCGCGAGAACAACGTCACACGTGTGTAAAAAAAAAACAAAAACAAAAAAAACGTTGGGTTTAGGAAAAGAACATTGGGAAAGACTTTAGTAACACTGTTTTACCCATCCACCACCCCAACCAACCTCCCTCCACGGACATCTGTCCTTTCATACTACTTGCTACGGCGATAATTCACATGTAATTTAGGTCAATGGAGGCCAAACGCGCTAAAAAGCGATTATGCGTCTTGATGACACGCCAAAATGGCATACAAATTGGCGTGTCATACATACGCCACTTTATGAGATCAGTCTAGTATTATTACTGTAGCTTCAAAACGTTATGAGTGCTTGCGAAAAATGTGTCCCACTCTCTACCACCCACAAAATGAATATTAATAGTATTCTTCTTATTATTTCTATTTGGGGGATATTCATGCTCAAAGTTTTAGAACTACAGTTCCCATATTGCTTTATAGATTATAACGTTGCCATGGATTCAGTGACTTATGTTGTGGGCAACAACTTATTTATGGATAAGTAGACAACTATCACTGGGTATCTGGAAAACTTATAAACGTGATGATTCTTAGGCAAGTTCTGGAGCTATCTTCTACGATTTCTAAGCAGATTTATGTTTATTCATGTTTCGTAATTGACATTAGAAATAATGGAATCCTGGAAAGTGGTAAGTCACACAGAATCTAAAAATGTGTGTTTAATGACTATGTTAAATATAAACTAAAACTTTAAAAATTAAGTATACCAACTCTAAAATATATTAGAATAACCCTTTAAAAAACCTTTACCATGTTAACTCAGGACGTTTAAAACCCCCACGTTCTGAGAGCTGCAACTAGTCAATCAACGTGAAATTAATCTGCGAATATTTTGATAATTGATTAATCATTTAGGACATTTTCATGAAGAAAAAAAAAAAACAGAGAACATTATAAACTGTTTGCAGGCACTGTCCTGAGGCAGGTTAGAAGCAAGCTGTCACAAATAATTCCTGGACTCCTGACAAACTGGAGCAGCAGGTCAGCTGTCTAATTAATTATTTAAAGATCTGACACACATATCCAAACACAAAAGTAACCTGAGGGGAATCACACTCACTCACCTATCGCCATGTGATGCAGAGTGCCAACCACCAAGCTGTCATAGATGTGCCCTATCACCCTCTGGGCCAGCCCTGCATGTTTTTTCTGTCCCTGAGCAATGTGGGTGAGTGTCTGGGTGAAAGTGTAGCCACCAATGGAGGAGGCGTGGACCAGCACCGCCCTCCCTGAGAACTGAGGCTCCTCCAGAACCTTCAAAACCTCCAACCCGTGGTCCAGCCCCCATCGAGGCCACAGGAAGTGCATTACATTAGTCTGAACCAGGAGGACATCCATGCCACGGTCCAAGTAAAGGTCCCTGTACTTGCCCACCACCCCTGGCTGGGCACCGAGCCAGGAAAAGAAAACAAGAAGAGGGTGGGAAGTGGCTGCAGAATCGAATTGGTTTTGGGAGGAGACAGGTGTGTGTGAAGGTGAATCTGAGAGCAACGGAGAGGAGGCAGGATCTACAGAGGAGGAGTTGCTGAGGGGCAAAGCGGAGTGTGATATGGGGCAAAGAGCAGTGGAGGTTTGACAGTTTGCTTTGGCAGCACATACTGTCTCTTCCCCTGCCCCTGAGAAAGGAGTGTAATAATAAGTTATGCCACTGCTGATCCTTTTGGTAATGAACCTCCTTCCATTCACTTGTTCAGACATGGTGGTGTCATTCCTGAAGAGGTTGCAAAAAATACACCAAATTAGTCACTCTGACAGCAAAGACTGAAATGGTTTAGGCTATATGTTATTTCTGAGGATTTCATTATATATCCTCCTGAGACCCAAAACTATATAAGTCTTTTGGATGAAAAGAAACACATTTCACATGATTTAAAAATGTATTTTTATGGTATGTCCTTTTTTCAACTTTTTGTAAACTGTTAATATGTTCAGGCAGATGCATGATGGTAATATCAATTTTGTTTTAATTACAAACCATGTACTATATAGTGATAGTAATATGTTATTATACTCATAGATGTCAATTTGTTAACATGGAATTAGTACTAGTATTATTATTTATATTAGATATTTACTATTATTACCAGTACTTTCAAAACATCTCAGATATGGTAATAAAAAAAAATCATACTGATATTTTTTTAAATAAAATATATAATGAAATAACATTACATATTTGATATTAACTATAGTGAATATTTCATAAAAAATTATACATGTATTATCTTCATCATCACCAGCCTTATCACTCAATGACAACCGTTTGGTCAAGCGTGGCTTTACAAAGTAAAGAATCAAACTTCTGAAATGATTGCAGCATATATAATAGAATAACATTAGATGTATCATATAACAATAATGTATGAGCAGAAGTTTTATTTGATTTGATTAAAAATAACTTTAAATTACATTGGCTTTGCTTCACTACGTCTGGAATGACTTTTTTTGTTAACTTTCTGTAGGAGGGCAAACTAAAAATGTATACTTTTTACGTTACAAAGACATTTTAAAGACATGTTTATCATAATGATAAAAATATAAACAGCTAGCCTACCTTTAACCTAATTGTAGAGATGGCTCAATCAGGTTGAGTTCAGTTTAACACAGTTTTCAATAAGCTATAGTGACTTAAAATGTTCCGTTCTGCTCTACAAGCAGTTGAGCAGAACGGTATACCGTACTAACAATTTTGACATGACATGAATGTGTAATTTTTGGTTGCCATATCACCCATGATCTGTGTGACACATGCTGTAAATACAGTTTGAACTACTTTTTTAATAATTAACACTTGAAATGACGAAGATTGAGGGGAAGTGGTTTAAGGCATACATCCCATAACGTTACATCCATGATAGTGTACATCAGTGGATGGTTACCACCTTGTAAGTGAAGGGGTTTCGGATTAACGTTAAACTCCCAGGAAAGGAAGCTGGGCTGTGTAGCGATTAATAACGCTTCATTGTTATCCATGTACATGATCCATGTAGCTAACCTCCGATGGCGGTGCAACTGGAACACGTTAGAGTTAAGTGTCTCGCTCATTTCAATGGCCTTTAAAAATGCATCACCGGTTCTCATGCCGATGTAGCACAGCATCAGCCAGTTGCTTTTGTTTGTTTTTTATATTAAATGCTAGCTAGTTCCGGAAGACAGGTGACATAGCTACACGCAATATGTATCAGAGCAATATCATTCTGTTACCCGATGGCGAACAGCAGATTTCCCATTCTATGAGGCTAGAATGTGCAGGAGAGCCCTGGTCCTCCTGGTTCTCTGTAAAATGACTTCGGAAGGTCGGTCAGATCTGCCGCGGTGGCAAGTGCCCGGTGCCTAGCTAGCTAGGATGGCGAAGGCATGACCCACGCTACTGCCTCTGATTGGTTAGTAGCCTACTCGTTGCCTTCGTTGTTTGGATTGGTTAGGTTTAGGCATGAGGAATTAGATTGGTTAGCGTTAGGGAAAGAATACCAGGTTAAGCCAATCAGAACAATCCTAATTCATATCCTAGGAAACGCTAATTCGTTGTCCGGTGCCGGCAGCCGGTGCCGCCTCAGCGACGTCATCGTAGCAATTTATCTTTCGCGTTCTTCTTTTGGGAATTTCCTTCAATCTGTGCTTAATTACACTCTTAATTTCTGTCTTACTTTCAGATTGATCTACATAAACTTTGATTCGTGTGTGCTGGTATCCATAGAAACATCACACTCATTTGAATTCTGTATCATGTCTGCTGTAATCAAAATATCAAACAGCAAGTGTATCCAACATTTCTAGTGAAAGCCAAGCATTGTAAAGGGTTACCGTTATATAGCCTACTGTATATATTATAATATATCTATTGTAAATTCC